>NW_017256836.1:993414-994218 GCF_001594055.1 Mycetomoellerius zeteki | reverse complement strand
AGATAGGACCATTCTTCTAGATCTAAAAATATGATCCAATTAGCGCGAAGGAAACTTCCAACAGTTGCAAAACAAACGTTCTGCTGAACGCACCCAATCTTCAATGCGTAGTCTGATTCCGGCCTAAGGCCAGTAGCGAATCCAATGTTAAGCGGGGAGCACAGGCTTTTCCGTAACGCATCATGCGTAAGGCATAAGGGAATAAACCAATCAGATTCCTTCATTTCTATCCCCACTACTCGCTCTGCGAGGATTGCATAGTGCGTAAAGCATGATGCATAATGTGTCGAAAAATCCGGAAGGATGAATTTTTATGCGTTATGTAGACTAGGGGTGCGTTCCGTTTCTCGCATGATGCGCATAATGCATCGTTTATCTTTGTTGCTCACCAAATGTTAAAGTGTGCTTCCTCTCGGGTGTTGCGTCACCTCAATTATATTTTTGCAAAACGGGGCCAATTAGGGCCACTTCGACCAAACTTCGATTAATTTAACCGTTGATTAAAATGTTGCCAACACTGACAAATGAAACATTTCGTACTAGGAACAGAGAGGGAAATTTCTTGTTCTTTTCTATAACCTCAATTTATGTAGTACTCTCAGACTGTCGGACGAGAACCTAAAATAAATGTAAATGTAAATAAATAAATGTAAAATAAATATACATATAAATGTAAATGTATGTTTTATTAGAGAAATAAAGATCGTGTACAGAAGCGGTGAATAAGATTAAGGTATATAACATTTATTTGAAAAATTAATTCAATTAAAATTATTAAATATACAAGTAATAATACATAATTAA
>NW_017256836.1:992783-993067 GCF_001594055.1 Mycetomoellerius zeteki | reverse complement strand
GAGAGATACGGATTGATCCGCAGCCCTTTCTTCCTTCAATTCCTCCCCCATCATTTTCCTCATCAAGGAGTGGGTGGTTCGTGAATCTATCAACAGTTTCCATACCTCCCAACGTACAGAATTTTTTACAATTGGGAGATAACTTCGCCTTACCGTTGAATAATAGATTAAATTTAACAGTTGATCTGATCAAATGTATTGAAAGTATTATAACATTTACAAATTGCGTAGTCATGGTGATCTTCTTCACCTCGAGAGTGTAAATACCAGAATTAAATCCAGAT
>NW_017256836.1:985378-992309 GCF_001594055.1 Mycetomoellerius zeteki | reverse complement strand
TTACTTTTTATTTTTAGGTGGAGAAGATAGTGAATTGTATCGCAATAGAAAAGGCTACTTTTCTCTAAACATACAAGTAGTTATTAACGCAAAATTGGAAATAATTGACATAGTAGCGCGTTGGCCAGGATCTGCACATGATTCAACTATATTTAACCATTCAAGAATTAAGAGTTTGTTCGAGGCAAACAGATTTGGTGATGCTTTACTCCTTGGAGATTCTGGCTATCCGAATCTGCCATATTTAATGACTCCGTTACTAAATCCAACAAAACCAGCAGAACATCTTTACAATGAAGCTCAAATTCGAACACGCTCAAAAATTGAAAGATGTTTTGGAATTTGGAAAAGAAGATTCGCAGTGTTATCTATTGGATCGCGTTTTCATACAGTTCAAAAGATGCTTCCTATTGTTATAGCAACAGCTATATTGCATAATATTGCTCAGCAGAAAAATGAACCAAATGTAATTAATCCTGAAATATATGATAATGTTATTGCTGAAGTACAAAATGTAAGAGTGGATAATATGAACATCAGGGATGAACGACAACATTTACTTTCGGAGTATTTTGAAAGGTAATGAATATTGATGAAACTTAATTATGGCATATGATAATTTGATAATTAACATATTTTTATTTACAGATTACTTTAAAAACTTAAAATAAAAAGCATTTGAAATTGATATCTCTTTAATCTGAATGTAATCTAAATGTCTCTCTCTAATTTTTTTCACAATATGTAACATGAGAAAAAATTACACATCTGTATTTAATATAATTATTGTAATACAAATAAATACATGTTTATATATTCTTTAAAATAAATAAATATACAATTATATACAATTATATACTTACATTATTCTTTATTGCACCACATTTACATTTTTAACAATTCTTTTTAGAATAAATTGAAAGAACAAGTATAATATAACACACTTTTCAAAATAAAATAAGAAATTAACTCTTTCCATCCTCTGATAAAATAAAATTAACCAAAATAACTACAAAAATAAAGAAATTATATTGCAAAAAATTTAAATCTATTGAATACTATTCCATTGAATATTATTAATGGGTATTCTTCAATTATGAAAAATAAAATAAGAATAAATCTTTCCAATTAACTATATCACAGAGTATAACATAGTGTAATACAGTGTTATAATTGAGAAATATTATCACCCAATATTATATATTATAGATACTATATATATTAATATATTATTAAATACTGTATTATGTATTAATACTGTATTATATTAAAAAGTCTTTGGAACATTATAAATGATCTTATAAGAGATATATCAGTCTCTTTCTTTTTAATTACATCTTTTAAAGCTTTCTCTCTTTCTATTGACACTTTTAATAATTCTATTTTCAACTTTTCTTTTTCAAGTTTAGCTTTTAGTAAGTCGATTTCATAATCCTTTTTTTCTTTTTCATTTGTTTGTAATGTATGTAGTAATTTAAGTTTAGCCTCATTTAATATTTCAGTATTATTTTCGAGTTTGATTTTTTTGACATTTTTCGACGTCGTGGCTGAATGCTGATCTTGAAGCGGAAAACTTTTTTGCGATTTTAATTTATTAGTATCCCAAGATTTCCATTCATTAATTTCTTTACTTTCAACTAAATACTGAAACAAATTAAGATAAAATATTAAAAGATAAAAGATATAAAATTTAGAATATATTAAAATTTCACACACAATTTATTAAATAATTTGCTAGTAAAACTTATTGAAAATATCTCTTGTGGATCATTTTCATTATCTTCATCTTGTAGGTCAATAACAGTGTTCTTTTGTAATTTGTTATCAACAGTACCGATAGTGTCAACATAATCAGAATCAAAAGGATTAGCTAAGCCTGATACTGTTGTATCACCTAAAATTTCCTTCGCTCGCTCGAATATAGGATTTTTTTCTAAAGTGACTACTCCTCCACCTACAAATGCAATAAAATATATCAAATTAGCATCTTAATTATAGCTTCAATAATAAATATAATAATAAATTTAATAATAAATACATTTACCTGTTTTATAAGTTTCGCGTTTTAATGTTGCATAGTATTTTCTTGTATCTCTTTTAATGTTATCCCAACAAAGTCGTAAATTTTTTTCTGATCGTATAGTTGTTCTATTTTTGTTATATTCAATTGTAATATTGGTCCATGCTTCATCTTTCTTTAGATTAGTTATCGGTTACTTTATTTTCAAGTACATGACAATATAAAAAAATGATATCTAATAAATCATTCTTTTCAGAAGTAGTAAACTTTTTTGCTCGTTGCATATTTGCTTGCATATTGTACCACTGTAAATTATGTATTATTACTTGTATATTTAATAATTTTAATTGAATTAATTTTTCAAATAAATGTTATATACCTTAATCTTATTCACCGCTTCTGTACACGATCTTTATTTCTCTAATAAAACATACATTTACATTTATATGTATATTTATTTTACATTTATTTATTTACATTTACATTTATTTTAGGTTCTCGTCCGACAGTCTGAGAGTACTACATAAATTGAGGTTATAGAAAAGAACAAGAAATTTCCCTCTCTGTTCCTAGTACGAAATGTTTCATTTGTCAGTGTTGGCAACACTTTAATCAACGATTAAATTAATCGAAGTTTGGTCGAAGTGGCCCTAATTGGCCCCGTTTTGCAAAAATATAATTGAGGTGACGCAACACCCGAGAGGAAGCACACTTTAACATTTGGTGAGCAACAAAGATAAACGATGCATTATGCGCATCATGCGAGAAACGGAACGCACCCCTAGTCTACATAACGCATAAAAATTCATCCTTCCGGATTTTTCGACACATTATGCATCATGCTTTACGCACTATGCAATCCTCGCAGAGCGAGTAGTGGGGATAGAAATGAAGGAATCTGATTGGTTTATTCCCTTATGCCTTACGCATGATGCGTTACGGAAAAGCCTGTGCTCCCCGCTTTATGCGTGGTCTACAATGGGCAGTAGCAGTAGTGGATTAAGAAGTAGACATTAGAAGTAGGCTGTAGGATTAGGGTCTCTACGTCCGAGTGTCTACAATGACTTACAGACTTGCACCGATTTGTCTCCATGCTTCGGTTTTCACATTGGCGTTGGCATATAATTTTTCGGTCTTGTCATACAAAAACCGATTGCACCGGACCACGGCAATTAATTCTCGGTTAATCCTTATTTCAAAATCACCCCCAGAACTATCATGAAACTCCATGTCTGCCATACTCGAAATTTAGGTTATAGCATGCAAAAACAGCACTAGCTTCTTGCGCGCGTTTTCATTACTACTGAATGCTGAGTTCTCATTGGTTGAGAGTAAGAGAGTAGACGTAAGAAATGGATTTCAACCATTTCGCTTACGGACTTACTCTACACCCTATAATACCGAAAAAGGATTAGAATTCAGTCAATTAGAACAAAACGGATTAAACTTAAAATTACCTGATTGGTCAAATTCTAATCCTTAATAATTCGCAATCTTCAGGGTGCTGTCCCATGGGCACGGAACGATGCTGATTGGTTGCCCCTA
This sequence comes from Mycetomoellerius zeteki, assembly GCF_001594055.1. Lineage (NCBI taxonomy): Eukaryota > Metazoa > Arthropoda > Insecta > Hymenoptera > Formicidae > Mycetomoellerius > Mycetomoellerius zeteki. The sequence goes on along the minus strand of NW_017256836.1, from coordinate 988,744 downwards.
TCACTTCACCTTTCCTATTCCGTGTTCCGATTCCGTTTTCCGTGCCCATGGAACAGCACCCTCAATCTCCAATGCGTAGTGTGACACAGGCAATACGAACCATCAACGCGTCGTATTTCCGGTTAACGCATGGCGACGTAATCAAGTCAATTCAAATTTTAAATATCATTTACATCATGCTGACGTAACGTATCCCGGTTTGATGTTGCTCATTGAATAGATTTAAATCGCAAATAATTTATTTTGATAGGTAAGGTGCAAAAGTTAACGTAACTCGAGAGTTTCGATGCGCATCCGGCGTTATGCTTTTGACCAGCTGGTGGGAGAGCAGAATGTAACCGGGCAACGGCCATTTCCGCCTTGTTCGTTCATTACGGCGGTTTTACGCAGTCAGGTGAGGAGCGTCTTAAAAGTTGTCAGGGTCTAATTATATATAGCGGCGGAGGCGAAATAACGAACGGACACGTGTGCATGATAACGGCGACGGTTTCTAGACGACATTTAATTGCAGATGGAAAATGGACGACGGAGCGTGCGCGGATTACGTATGAGGGTCGCGTAGCGTCCGTGGACGCGACAGGAAGAGCACACAAGCAGCAGGCAGCGGTCACGAGCGTCACGAGCGGCGTTCTCATTATCAGGATACCTACAAACTACATATTAGGATATGTTCAGGATATGAGGTTGCTTGCTCCCAGCGTGAATATTTATTTTCCATAAAAAGGATTTAATTTTAAATCAATGTGAGTGGCTATTTCTATTCTCCAGTAACTTGTTCACAAACAAAAAAAAAAAGAACCAAAGACGAGAAATTATAATTAGCGTACAATTTCCATCAAAAGTATCAAAAGCGAGATGATACTTTACTAAAGGCAGAGTGATCTCGAGATGTTCATCCAATTTCTGATGATTGTAAGACTTCTAAGTCATGTCTCACGTAATTGTGGCATTGTACGGGTGTTCAACGACGTGATAAGAAACAGCGTTATCATTCGACCGAAGGTGAATCATGTCGACTGTTGGTGACGTAATCGCATTCGTGATATTGAATATCGAGTTAATAGGGTTTGCGAGAAGGACGCCTTTGCAAGTGTCGTAATCTGGTAATCTGATCGTGACAGAATATCGTTAAGTTTTCCTATTAAACAAGTGTCAAAATAACAAAACAAAAAAAAGAAGTGTTACCGAACCTTTTTTTCCTTTTAGATACTAATGCTAGAACTATGGACTCGGGCAGTTTTTGTGTTACATAAATAGATTGAATTGAACGTGGGAAGGAGAGATTCGTCACGGTCACGACGGCGGAGTGACAAAAGCATTAAGTACGGCAGGGGTGTTGGCTAACGGTGGAGGGACGTTCGCGATTCCGATTGGTCGCTCGCGCGGCAGTCGACGGGGAATGCGTCACGGCGGTTCGCGGCTGCGCATTGAGCAGCCAGGCTAGTCGTGTGAGAATTGCTGTTGCGGATCAGCCGCACCTCGTTTTATCCTCATCTACGTCTCTGAAGCATTTTTAACGAGCGGCTTTTGCGATTCTCGCTTAACGTAGCTATTCTAGAACGATAGGGAATGATATATGGTAAATTACGTAATCTTAAACTTAACTGAGCGTAAATAGATCAGACGCGAGAACTTCGGGGAATCGCTCTTGTAACGGAATGTCCGACGTCTCCGTTATGGCGTCTATCTTTATTGCGCGGTACGCGGTTGTAATTTTCGTAGGCGATATAACGGAGGCTAGATCTCGAATTCTAACAATCGAGCGATAAACTAGGTCGAAATTCCGCGATACACGGTCCACGTTTTGAGCGAACCTGCGAGAACGCGTATTTTGCAATATGGCGTGATGAGTGCGTCGCTTGTTCTTGCTCGAGCCGCCGTATAAAATTATCAAGTATTTTACATTTCATTGCAGACGCGCGCGCGGATGATTTTGAGGGTCGATTCGCATCCAGTGTAATGAAAATGCGTTAGAACGTCTCGAACATCAGCAAAATGGTGAGTATGGCATACATTTTTCTTTACTTTTATCATGAATATGGTGAATTATCTGACAAACGCATAATTCAGGAGAGATGGCGCCACTTAGGTCGGCGAAGGATCAATAACCTTTTGCCCCTCTCTCGACCTCGTATTCTACTTTTTCCGTTACGAACCTTGGCGCATTTACCGACGTATGAAATTATTCAATTTGTTATTGCTTGTGGGTGGTATAATATAAATTTCTTATCTGAATATAATGGTAGACAAATGGACGATATTACTTTTGCCTTTTTTTATCGTGTAATATAAAATACGCGATAAAAAGATTTATTTTATGTATAATGAATTTCATAAAAAATTTTTTCTGTCTTTATAATTTAATAATAAACAAAAGAGAGAGGTGAAGGTTATTCTTGAATCAACTAAAAAAAATTTGTGAAATATTTGAATTTATTTAATTTATTTTTTAAAAAATATAAACACATTAAAAGCCAATTTTATTTATTAAAATATATTTTTTATCTTATTGTTTTATCATTCTATTATCTTATCGGCATATGAATCAAATAATCGCCGAATATCTGAAATTTATTTTAATCTTTATAATTTAGATCAAATATATAGAGAAATATATTTTTCTAATATTTTGCTTAGATAATACAAAAATCTATTACAAAAAGATTATTTTATAGCAGTAATATTTATATATTAATATTAATTATTAATGAAATTTATTTGTGATTTGTCCACTAATATCTTTCTGGAATATTAACGTAATCATACCGCTAAAACATAGTTCTGTACTGCAGTGAATAATTGTAATTTGCAAACGGCTGACCGTCGGCCAATTAAATTAATGACTTTTATTTAACATATTTAAAATATCTTTATGAGGATTTGAGTTCAAAGTACCTTTTTTATAACTTATAAAAACTTATAAAAGTCACAAGATAATATTAAAGACTGACTGTCTTGTGGAAATTTGAACTTTCAAAATTTGGATTTGATTAAATTATATTAGTAATTTTATAATTTATTATTTTGACATTTCATAGATGTATATTGATATATTTACAAGAAATTATACACATACAATGATTATTTAAAACTGCATCTGTCCATCATTATTACTTGATCATTCATCTGTGAATGATAATCATGGAAAACAAAATTCAGTTTTGCAACAATATACAGGGTGTCTTTAACACATCACCCACCATGAATAGGTAGAGCGAATCGAACTGAGTTGAAAAGTTTTCTACCATTTTGCAGTTTGCGCAATAGTTAACGAGATATTAATATTTAAAGATAGCCGAATACGCGCGTCCGCTCGGCCTACTGCTGCCGAAAGGATGGCCCACTGATCGGATTGCATGGCGCCCG
>NW_017256836.1:973030-985260 GCF_001594055.1 Mycetomoellerius zeteki | reverse complement strand
TATTCGGCTATCTTTAAATATTAATATCTCGTTAACTATTGCGCAAACTGCAAAATGGTACAAAACTTTTCAACTCAGTTCGGTCCGCTTTACCTACTCATGGTGGGTGATGTGATCTGTTAAAGACACCCTGTATATATCATATTATAAATATTTACTTTTTTAAATGAAATATTTCTACAATAATAAATCATGGATTTAATACTGTACTATAAGCTAATTGTTCAGATATTTATATCAGACTGTTGGAACAGTCTAAAATGTCTATAATCTTTAATTATTCCCGATCCTTTCTTATGTGATAAAAGAATTTATTTTTTGGATAAGAAATAGTAAGAAATTTATGTTTTTTTTTTTACTTTAAATCATCTAAAAATTTTATTTAAGTTTTATAATAAAAAATGTCTCCATAGCTGAAAACTTCTCAAGTTTTTCTCCAATATTTAGATAAATTGTATCTTTTATTTTTAATAATTTTTTGGCAATATTTTAAGGTTATAATCATTTTGTTTTTACAAATGCATTATATATCAATAATGTTTTTCTTCTTAAATTTGTATTTCAGCCACGTATAGATCCTCTATCGTTACTCAAATGCCTTAGCGTTTTATTGGGCCCAACAGGAGGTATTAAAAGTAGAGAAGAAGTTCATCGATTAGCTAATTTAATGACAAAATTTTCTAAGAAGCTTGTTTCAAAATGCATTTACATACAAATATTGAAAACCACTAATACGGACTTGCTTAGTCAGTAAGTACTTTAATAAAATCTATATATTAACATTAAATTTTACACACTTCATTATATATCATTTTTCACCATATTTAAAATTAATAATCAAAATAAAAAAAAATAAATTGTTATTCAGCATGTTGAGATACACAAGTATATATAATTCGTATGTTTGTGTAAAAGAAACTATAAACATGCAAGAGAAATTTATGAGAGGCTCAGAACCATTAGGCGGTGCTTATGGTGTACCGTTTTTACTGATACGGGCCTTACATCTCAGTATACCAGAACTCATTTAGAATTTCATAATTTATTATCAGATCTGTATGCTATCGCTAAAACTTTATAGAAGAATAATATTATATATATATGAATTATTATATTTAATATTTGTGTGAAATCGTCACGTACCGAGAGCTTCCAGATTTCAGACGCTACTATATGAATACTGCGAGTGGTGAGGGGATGGAGGGGATGGTCTGGGTAACAATGAGGGCACGTTCATACCTTGATGGAAAAGCAGAAAGCGGAAAAGCAGCAGCCAATCAGAACTCGCACTGGTAGTCGACAATTTCGGCTTTTTGTACTACTTACTACCAGCGCGAGTTGCGATTGGCCACTGCTTTTCCGCTTTCTACTTTTCTGTCAAGGTGTGAACGCGCCCTGAGGTGTGGCGACAAAAGAATTTGGTCGCGTTCAGCAGATTCAATTGTTGCGGAGCAAATCCGTGAGTGCTCGCTGCTATTGGATGATCTAAAAGAATACACCAATAGCACCGAGCGCTCAATTCGTTCCGCAACAGTTGAATCTGATCCATTCCCCCACCGCTCGCAGTATTCGTGTAGCAGCGTCTAAAATCTGACGGCTTTGCTATATCTATTCTTCAAAATATTGACATTTTAAAAAGTATTGAAAAATTAGAATTTAAAATGGAGTATATAATTTAAGATAACATATTATTTATCCGGTAGTACAAGGTAATAGATTATTTTACATTTTACACTTTCTTCTTTTACAGATTTATGAGCGCTGGAGGATGGAATCTCATTCATACATGGCTCACTGACGGCATTCTTGCCAAGAATTGGGCTCTCATTCAAGAACTTCTCGAGCTTCTGCTGCTTTGTCCAGTAGATATTGAACGGTTGAAGAGTAACAATTGCCCAAAGTTAATCAAGGGTTTGTCGAAGGAAGGTAGTCATCAAGGTGTTCGGACATTGGCTAGTAAACTTGTAGAGCAGTGGCTGAAAATTGTAAAGGGAGAAGCGGCGCCGAATTCGGTGCCGGCTCAAATCATGACGGTTCCAGTACAATCGAATGCTACTGTTGCTCAAACCGCGACTACTCCTTCATCATCACAACAACAGCAGCCGCAGCAGCAGCAGCCGCAGCAGCAACAGCAGCAATATTCTGCAAACACTCCACAAATTGTAAATGTTACTGAAACTGCAACTATTCACGTACAGGACTTGAAGCCCGAACAACAATCTACTGTGAGTATTCCAATAAATCAGCAAGATCCAGAGAAGCAGCAACAACTGCAGGAAAGGCTACAACCGCAAATGGTGCAAATTGTTGGCAAGGCTCAGCAAACACAAGTACAACAAACGCAAGTAATACAACAACAATGTAAAAAACAATCCTTTGTTGTTGTAACGACGACGACGCCTTCAACAGCACCACTGCCTGTTTATAAGATTACTATTCGCGATGGCAATCAAGTTCTCACGAAAGTAGAGACAGATGCCGCGAATATAAATAACGCCCTAAATACAACTAGTACGAGTACGGATAGTGAACAAGTCTTAAATGTTAAGGAAGTTAAGCTAGACTCGGAGGAGTTAGACGAGACAGAAGAAAATGGCAGTGCGACTATCGGTCGAGACGATGTAGTAGATGTTGTACAATCAGACGATTCGGGACACGTTCCTAGTGAAGTGAAACAAACTCTAGTTAGTTCTAAAGATAATGAGGATACTGAAGGTGTTAAAAGCAAAGACATTAAAGACTCTAAAGACATTATCAGTAGTGATAGCGGTAAATCTAGTGACAAAGAAAATAGGGACTCTCATAAAAAAGATGATAAAAAATCTAGTAGTAGTTCTGATAAGAAAAGTAGCAGCCATCATCATGGCTCCTCTTCGTTATCGTCATCGTCTAAAAGTTCTAAGCATAGCACAAGTTCCAGTGCTCATCGCAGCAGTTCTACATCCCATAAATCTAGTAGTCACCGTTCTGGTTCTAGTAGTAGTAGTAGTAGTAGTTCTAAAAACTCCAGCTCTAGCAAAGATAGGTCTTCCAAGGATAAGGATAAACATCACTCCAGCTCATCCAGCAAGCATAGCTCAAATAGGAGTAAATCGGAGCGAGACAAGGAACGGGACAAGGAGAAAGAGAAGCAGAAAAAGGATCAAGCCGAAAAGGACAAGGCGACTCTGGAGAAGGTACAGGGTGTAGCTTTGAGTTCTAAGATGGGTAAGATACCGAAGAAGCGAACGGAAGATGAAAAATCAGGCGATACAAGGAAGTCTTCAACCGAGTCGCGCGATAGCTCGAAAGAAAATAAAGAGAAGGCGGATTCGAAGAAGGATGTTATTGCGACAAAGCAAATTATTACCGAAAAAAAGAATATATCTATTTCCATTGAGAATAGAAAAAGTAGCCAAGATTCAGGGATGCGACCAAAGACGGTGAAGACGTTTAACTCTAAATTCAGATCTACGGGTCTAGAAGAAGAAGTAAAACCACCACCACCTAGATCGAAGAAAGTGGCTCCTGTTGTTGATAAGAAGATTCTACCTCCGAAATTACCCTTGAAGAGGCCATCGCCCATGAGAGACGTTCCATTGGTGGAGAGACGTATGAAGGTATCACTGGATTCACCAACAACTCCACCAAGCGACGAGAAAAAGGGAGGAATTAAGCTGATTCCGCCAAAACCCAAACGTAAGTATGCTGGTATCCTATTACAAACTGTGTATAAAGTTTCTTTATTAATACATGATTTTTATCATAATTTTCTTTTAAAATACTGATACTTTTATATTAATTTAAATGTAAACATATGCTAATGTCCTTAGATAAAGCAGTCTATAGATTAAATTTTTAATTACCTAGAAATTTTACTCTATATACACTATACATGATTAAACTTTAAGTTTCATTCAATATGAATATCAGAAATATAATTAAAACCTTAGAAACATTTTTATATTGAATTATTAATATTAATTTTAAGGAAATAGTAAATATAGAAAAAATCTGTACAAAAAAAGAAAAAATATCGTTAAAATCTCTTAATATTTTATTGATTGAAAAAATGTATCAATGGCTCAGTAAAAATAGCAAAAAAGAAGTATACAATAGAGTATAAAATGTATATTTTATATATGTTATAATTTATTTAAAAAATTTGAATTTATATTTAAATATTGTCATATAAATTTTGTTTTATAAATATGTAATTTAACATATTTTTATATATTTCAAAATATATCATTTTTTAATTATATGCATTTAATTATAAGCAATTATATTATTATGCATATAATTTTTATCTTTTATTACATTAAAACATATTCTCAATGATATATTAAAATTCTCAATGAGAAATCGAAGTAAATAATTAAATATATAAGTATATATATATAATTATTAATTTAAAATATTTTTTATACTCAAAATATATATATTTAGAATATAAAATGTGTTATTTTATTACTGCTCTCTTTAACAAATTTATTATCTATCTTTTTTATAACAAGACAATGGTTTTTTATTTTATGTATTGTATAGGCTCTAAGTTCTATTTTGATAGAATAATGATTGTAAATGAATAATGACTGCTTAAGCTTTGTACATTGGCGTGCTGCATTATATATACTTACTAACTCTGTAATATTGAGTTTGCAGATGGATGGCCACTGAAGACAAACAACCAGATCCGGTATTATTTAACGCGATATTTTTACATATTACGAATATTACTGATGGTTTCTCTGTTTTGATATTACATCGGACATTTTTTGCCTATGTGTACCTTTAACTATTGTTTCTTCCAGGCATATCATAGCGTAATATTTTTTAATAGTATACCCTTTCTCTATTTTCCCCAAAAAATTATTATTAGCGTCTCGTAGAAGATATAATAAGCCGTAATGACTTGTTCCTCGTGCAGTATGGAGAATTAACGGCTCTTATTGTGTTCTGTGCGAATCACAGAAAATTAACATCTCTTGTTAGAAGAACGAAGCCATTAGGATTGACATCAAATGACATTCGACTACGAACTTTTTCATATATTAAGAATCTTCGATTTAGCAGGTAATCGATAAAATATTCATTAAAACGCGATTTTTCCAATCAGTATTCACGCGATTGAAAAAATATATATATTTTATAAGCAAATTTAATTATTTGGGGGAAGACACATAATTTCTCTGTTGAGAACAATAGAGAACATAAAAAAAATGTGTTCTATTTCAATACGGATGGTGAGAATTGGGCATGTGTTTTAATCTTCGATATATGAGTGAAGCAACAATACGAAGGCATCACACTGGAATAGTTCTCCTAATTCTAATCTTTTACTAGGTAAGGCAACAAGTCTTGTCTATTCATATATATATTTCTTCCTTTGTACATGTACACCCTTCTTAAACATTTGAATAAATTTATCAGAAATCTAGAAATATTTAACTCGTCGGTTTCTGCAATACTACACATCTTGCTTGCTGTGCGAGCAATTGCTTTGTGCATTACTTTTTGATAACGAGTAATCGTATGTATCGCGAGCCCATCCAGATTTCCATCCTCTCATTGATTCTTAACGCGCAGAATATAACGTAAATATTGCTTTGAATTATTCGATTTTTGGGAGGAGGATTATGTTAACACATTTCTCGGATTACAGTATTGTGTTTAAATGAAAGTTTCTTTTATTTACATGAAAGTAATTCCATTAGTCGTCGAGTATATCCCAGCTAAGTGTATTTAAACAAATTTTGCAAAGCGTTAACTGACAAGTGGGAAGATTACAAAATTTATACAGAATTTGTTATATCGGATGTTACAAAAAATATAATTAAGAATTTACACAATCGGGCATTTGCATTTAGTTTGGTGCAAATTTCCGATAGTGGAAGTCCTTAGATAAAGCAGTCCAAACAGAACCTGCCAAGTTATGTTGACAGGCAGAATACAAGCGTAATACAAATATTGATGTACCGAATTTGCTGTATTTTTTGAACGAATTTACTACTATTCTGTTAACCATTCTGTGAACAGTTGCTGGGATATATATTTGTTTGCCAACGAAATATGAATATTATGTCCGAGGGATATTGGCGGATAATTTATCATAATTTTTTCATATGTACACAAATTTGTGAATTTATCAGAGAGAATTGAAATTTGCGTGGGGCAAGTGATTCAACACCTTTAATAGATGTGCAAGGAGAAAAAGTGATGAAGCATTATTTATTTTGTGAGAAAGAGGGAGAGAGAGAGGGAGAGAAAGAGAGAGAAAGTGTACGAAAAGGTTAAAGGACGATTGAGAGTGTGACTGAGAAAAAGAAGAGAGACTGATGAAGAACTAAAGAAAATAGCGTGAAGCAACGTTGAATAATGCGGTGGACCGATGGATTGAAAATAGCACTGAAAGTGCACGAATTCCCAAGCTGCATATTCGACGTCTTCGAGCAAGAAGGCCTCTCGGACCAGCAGGCCCCCTTTACAACCACCGACATCGTCGGCATGGCGCTTCTTTGCTAATTGTTCATGTAGCTAAACGAAATCGGAATGAAAGAAATAGGGATCGTAGAAAAGAGATAGAGGGCCAAGACAGATCGCGCTCCAAAATTTGCAGCTCAAACGTGTATCTATATAGGATCCTCTTTTGCAGTTTATTTGCATTTGATCGATGGAAAATGATATTGTTAAGAAATTCTTTATAATTCTACAAAATTATCAGAAAGTAATTCTTTTCTAAATTATTCGCAAAGTTTCTCTTCGCGATAATCGCATTCGCTTCAACGAATAAATGTGCGATAGAGCACGTGTACAACGAAAGTTGTATAACGCAGCTTGCACGAAGCTTGATCTGTATCCGTGTCGCACGGCGTCGATGCCGTGAAATGTCAATTTTCGCGCTCGCAAATTTTGGTGTGACAATCTCATTGCGCGTCTCGGAAAAATTACGTAAGATTTGATTTTTGGGAAGTTATCTCGTGGACGTGGGAAGCTCGCCGCATCGAGAGGACGGTGCACAACGAGGTTCGTGAGACGAATCACGTGTTCCGGCCCACGTGTCGGCGATGAAATTTTGTTGCATCGCGACGATTTCAGCGTCCGAGTTCCGTCCTGGGTTTGGGACCGACTTACGTGGACTTACGCGCGACATCGTGTGTAAGTTCAAACGAAATCGCGCTTTCGCGAAAGGTACACTATCGCAGAGACTAATGTTTTTGCGACCGTCTCCACGCCGATGCACGTGCTCATCGTCCGTGCGTGTGCTGCCGTTGGCTGACGTATACCGCGCTACGGGATCCATATCTACTAATCGTTCGGCGCACATCGACCCGCGCCGGACTTGATTCCTCCTTGCGCGGCGTCCACCGCTCCCGTGAGTCTTGCGGGGACGGAAAAACTATTCTATCCGAAAGAGTGCAAATATATGCATAATTGCGCTCGGATAATAATTTTTCTTGATTTATCGATACGTAATTAATTGATAACTTAACATGATTATTATACGGTTGGCGATCGCATTTGAAAGAACGCGGAAGCGTTTTCTACGATCCTCGCACGTGCTTTTATATATATATATATATATTTTGTGATATTTTTATACACGCATGTAGAAAGATATTCTATTTTGAATTGAATAATATATAAAAGAGGAAATATATAAAGACACGATCACGGCAGTATCTAATTATCGATTTTTATCCTAGCGCGTTTAAAAACTTTGAATCGGTGGAAAATTTATTTAAATCTTATATTTTTTAAATATTAAAAAGCAAGAGTCGTTTTCCATCAAATATATATCTTCTAATTGATATATACTTGGACTGAATGGTTTTACAAACAAACTATTTGCAGAATATTTGCATACAATCAGATAGAATATTTTTATTGTTTTTATACGCGTTGACATACACACGTTGCCATATTGTAAATTCTTAGGCTAATGTTTAAAATTAATAGGCAATAAGTCCTATTAAATGTACAAATAAATAAGATAATCTCGAATTCATTTCGGAGCTGTAATATGCGCCGATTTAATTAGTACTGTATTGAATTATGGATTAAAGAGTTTGACATTGCTAGCAGAGTGATTGTGCTTTTTTAGAATGCGCGTCTAAATTTATCTTTGGAATATCCTGAAACGCTTGCCCGATAAAAAAAGCTTCTGTTCTGCGAACAGAATATTTGCTGTTATTTAATAACATATTAATTTGTTATTCTTATACAAATAATACCGTTTCAAATGCACATTCAAAATTATTTTTAGATACAGCAGATCGCAATTTAAGTAGATATTTTTAATGTTTAATTTAGTTTCAAATTGTTACAACTGTAAAAAATATACGTTTATATATAATAATATTAAATGAATACAAAATGAATGATGAATAAATAAAACGGGATATAAATGTTTATATAGTTTCATATTAATTTAATTAAAAACACGAGACGATGAGAATTGTAATGATTCATTTCTTATGTATATATGTATTGATGTATATATACATAAGAAAGTTCTACTAGTTTCTTAGACGGACGATTGGAATCGTTTATATTTTTGTTATTTGCACGAATGTATACGTGAATACAAGCCAAAACGTAGTTTCAGATATATTTTTATACTGCTAATGAGATCGTTTTTTATTCAATGAATTTCAATTCTTGCAAAATTGTGAACTTTCACATAATTTTTTATCGACGTGACGCAATGTGATGAGATATTTAAAGACCGAGGATTGCGTCAAGAATACCTTGATACACGAAATACAGAGATTCGAAGAAACTCTGCTTAGTGAGCAGATAAATGTCATGTTTTTTCTTTTTTATCATAGATCTATGTGAAATAAAAGAATCCTTCATAATACAACCTATACTCTCCTTAATTTTTATGTTAATTTCTGTTGTGCTTTTTATTTCAGTATTGTCAGTGTATATTCTCTAATATTTGAGATATAACTCCGTTATCCTATTCGTTATTCGAATTTGTGGATTTAATTAGGATATCTGGAGATAGTATCCAAATATTGATAGCATTACTCTACACTGTATCCTTTAAAATATTAAAAAGCTAGTTTAATATAAATCCTATTTTGTTTGTAGTGTGTTGATATAAATTAAAGTCTTTTTGTATTATTTGTAAAATGGGACAGCGATTCTATACGATGAAAGTAATTATCCATATGAAAGTATTTATATGAAGGATGATGAATTTATACATATGAATGATAATAAATTGATGCATATGAATAATGATATGCTTTATTGTGTTATGATACATTTCTCTAAGATTATTCCTTATGTTAAATTGCGATTTAAAAAAAAATAAAAATGATAAATAAGTGATATCTTTCTTAATCGCCATATTAACATAATGTTTATGTATGTAATAGCACTTTTTCATATATATGTATATACAGAAATCTCAAGTAGCACAGCAGCGCTTGCAAAGCGCTAAAAAAGTAACTATATGCGCTTCTTTAGCCCTTTCTTAACACTTTGTGAGCGCTGTGTGCCACTTGGGATATCACTTTCACAATTTGTAATAGTCAAGATTTTATTGAAGCGACTCAAATTTGTTTTCATAATAAATAGACTTATATTGTATATATATATAAAGACAACTGTAATTTAAATACAATTATTACAAATTATTTTCATCTTTTTGCTTATGAATATACGCAATCGCAATTGTTATCTCTATTTTGTATGATTTTTATGTGCAGTAAGAATAAATATAAAAATTCATTTTATAAAGAATGTGTATCAAAGAAATATATTGAATAGTTTAATAAAAACTAAGTTTTGGATTAAATTAAATAATAAATATCAAAGAAGAGCATGCTATAAGAGTCAGCACGGAAGTCCTGTCGTTATGAATTTGTTGATAATAAATCCATCACACAATCCGTTCATGGCTTTCATAACAATCGGATAATGTTTTACTGTCTACCAATAATTTCACGGAAATTTTATACTGAAGAGAATTCGAATTGTAAATTGAAATTTCTATATATAATTGTATCATGCGTTCTAGCGTTTTTTTACAGAAAAATTCTTTTCAAATATTTAATTAAATAAAGTTATTAATACCCAAAAAAAACTCTGTGCCGGTTCTTAATGGCGTATTCTTCTTTGATATTTATTGTTTAATTTAATAATCATGTGAAATAATACCTAATATTTATCTTACACTTTTCAGCGCTGTAATTATACTGTGATTTAAAGAAATATATATTTTTTTTGTAAATCGTTATTGCCTTAATTTTAAAATTTCTTTATATAGTAATATTAGATTAAATTGCAGAAATTTATTATATAAAATTTAAACGTACGTATAACATTGTTAGAATATTGTTGATTTATATTCGATATATCGAAGATTTTTTTCTATTATTATAGCATGATACGTGCAACATAAAAATTTCAATCTTGAATATATTTTATTCAATTTAATAAAAATAAAATTTGTAAAGAAACACTTGTTACTTTCTCTCAAAAATAGATATTAAATAGATATTAAAATATTACAAGTTAAAAAAGGTTTAATAAACTCAATTTATTAAAAAAGTATACGAGCTCTCTAAATAAATATTTGTAGTTAATAATATATAATATTTGCATGGGATGCATAATTACTTTTCCTTCAAAATCGTTATAGTCTAATTTACGTTTATGTTGTACACACATTCTATTTCTTACGGCTTGTATATCGCCTACGATCTAGAAATATAATAACACCATTATTATTGTCTAATTTGTTTCTTAATTATTTTTATATTATTTATATAACTAATATCTATATGTGAAACAATGTAAGAAATTCTTTTAAAAAATATATTACTAGTTTAAATCTATATTTCTTTTCTCTTACAGGATGTATTGAGCAGAATTGAAGACAAACTCATTTCGGCGAACAAGTTATCGTTAATTTCCATTATGAAAAGTGTTTCCTGACATTAAAGAACTGGGTAACGATCATGTAACTTTTTCGCTAGAGCGGAAACATAAAAAGTGAAAATTTTTATGTATGTATGTTCGTACAAATACACACATCATACAAAAAAAAATTTTCACTTTTCACCCTAGGGGAAAAGCTATACATGATCGCTATCCTGGTATTTTACTTGCAGCTGCTGAAAAGTGGGAAACATTTTTTTAATTTTTTCAGATACCGAATATCGAATATTATTAAAGCAATGAATGAATCGTCATGACTTTGCGACTATCGGTATAATATTTTTACGTAACAATTTTTGCAAATCACATATCCATTTACAAAAACAATAAAATATAAAATTGCAGCTTGAAAATATATTTAACGTAATTATATATACAAGTATTTCCTACTATTCACAGGCATAATTTCAGACGTGAATTCAAAAAATATGATAAGTATAGTTTATATAAATATATTTTTTTTAAATGGTGAATAGAAATTATTGAAAAAATTGACAAAAGGAATTATTTAACGAGACAAGAATAATCAAAATTGAGAGTTCGGAAATGGAATAGAAACAACATCTACTAATTTGTTTCATCACCTTGATGCCAAGAGTTTCTTTGTGGAATTATGCCTATGTTAGGAGAAACGCTGTATATTTATAAATTTTTATAGTAAGATGAAACGTATCGCTGTTTTTCAGAATTGTTTTAAGCAGAATTTCCAGAATGTGCTCCAGCTCTCTTATTTCTTTTAGAAAATCTTGAAATCTTAAATATTATTCGGCTTTGATGTCGTGGACACTGCAGATTTTCGTATTCACGTTTCTCAATTGCTTTCAATTTCAGATACCAGGACAGTCGAGTTGAAATTAAATTTTGCAAAATATTTTTTTACTGACAGAAAAGTTGCAGATTCGATAATTTATTGTTGTTTTCTCATCATTAACAATAATTCTCGAATTTTTTTTCTGTTTTCAGCGATGATGCTACAAGAAAGCGACATGTTCATGGATGCTCTCACTGCGTCTACCAAGAGCAAGGAACCGAGGAAGCGTAAACGGAGAGCTTCGATCACGAAAGATGGGCCCTCAGAAACTAAGAAACAAGAAATTGTTAATTCCGATAATCGCGAGAGCACGCCACCACCTTCGCCTTCAAATGTTGAAGAGAAATCGCCGGTTGCTCTCAAACCTAATTTTAAGGTAAATATGTCGGATATAGAGTTGGATATAACATTGTTAGTTGTATAAATTCATTACGTAATAACTTTGTTTTTTATAGTTCTATCAGGACACGCTGGAAATAGAAGA
>NW_017256836.1:923866-973019 GCF_001594055.1 Mycetomoellerius zeteki | reverse complement strand
GGGAAAGAGAAAGTGGAGAAGAAGAATCGAAGAAAGATAGAGATCAGATCATGCTTGATGAAGAGAAAGACAATAGAGACGATGATGATATTGGAAGTAACAGTACGTATTTTATCATCATTTTAACTCATTAATGCCTATTTCTACTAATGTAGATTAACTTTAATCTCAACTCACTCGTTATTTTTTTCTAATTCTTAGAACTAAAAAGAGATGAAGAGTTATAGCATTTTCCTTTAGGTTGCACTAGTTGTAGCCTTGCACCGCGCTGGATGCATGTAAGCTCTGCATTGCATTGGAGTGGTGTACACTTCATTATGCGTTAAAATTCTGCTGCCGGTTAACTTCTATTTTCAAATTTTAAATAGCACACTGGCTGCACACCGTCTCGTTGAGACGGTGTAGCAAAATCCCATTTCGTGCATAAAACTTGCACTATACCGTAGTCACGGAAATACGGTACATCAAATGAGTTCGCCTATTACTATAAACTATGGAAACGTTAGACTGTCTGAGTTTTGCATTAGTGCAGCCAAGAAAAAATGCTATTAGTTGAGAGATTAAAATTAAACTATATTGATAAAAGCGGACATAAGTAGCGAAAAATATCTCTGTTAAAAATTTAACTGCATATAAAAAATTATATAATTATGGCTTTATTTTATTTACATAATTTAATATTTTTTATACATTAAAAATTAATATTATTATAATGCGCCTTAATATTACAAATGATTTTTCTGTATCATCATGTTAAAATAAGTTAAAATTGTCTAAATAATAATTAATATATACTTGTTTTATCATAGCACCGACGCCCGAGGACGATGTGGAAGAAATGAAAGACGTAGAATCACCAGAAGATGCATCTTCGATAATTTCGGATTCGATGAAGAAGGATAGTTCCTACCCCGAAATACGATATGTAGATGGACTTAAAAGCGTTCTGCTACTTCAAAAGCGTAAAGGGCCGAAAAAGGTTTTGAAGTGGAAGACAGATCTAGAATCTATACGTTATTTCGAATTGGACGAAACGGAAAGAGTTAACGTAACGAAGACATTTACCGACATGAAACAGATGGAAAAACAGAACGAAAGGGAGGCATTCCAGATGGCCCGAAAATTAAGTACGTATTCGTGAGATAACAATATAATTCTTTTTTAACTACAATTACATCATTAAGTATCTGTTTATATAAAGTACAATAATGTACTCGAAAATTATTTTGCAGTTATTTGTTTCAATTATTTATATTCCATGCATGATTATGTATATATATATTTATATTTATATACATATATGTATATATATATTTGTATACATATATACAGAATATATAATATATAAAATGTTTTTTTGTGTTATTAGATAATGAAGATTTAATGGAAGAGAGAACGAGATGGAAACCTTTAATTCCGATTGATCTACCACCTCCATTAGTAGAGCCTGGGAAGGACAGCAAAGAGAAGGATATCCAATATGCTCGCGAAAAGGGCATTCTTCAAGCCCTTTATTTTAATCGAAGCATGTACGTAATAATTTCATTGATATTTTAACGACATTTCGCAACAACGAGATGAAATATATTTTTATTTTATAGCATATTTGTTGCACAAAAATACTTACTAAACAATAGAAGTAGAAACCGTACCTACATCTGCTCAAATAGCACAGCAGCTGTTAAAGCATGCTAAGACTTCTATAGAATCGTCTCTGTAGTTTGGGATTACATACAAGCACTAGCCAAAACTAGGGGAAACGAACTACATTACTCTGATGTAGGTCCTTGGACATTAGGTCCATACTAAGAAATGAGAGAGCGGATAGTCTGGCAAAGCTGGGATCAGAAGTGGGCCTAGCTGATCAGACTGTTCCAGTTCTCTTTTCCATGGATAAAAGAATCATCATTGGTTGGAGCAGGAGCATCTGAACTCCTACTAAATGGTAAAGAGCTGCCGACAATTCAACAATTAATGAAACAAGCCGATCAGAACAAAGGAGCTAACGGCAATGCAATGAAGAGAAACAAACTGAGATTGAGCATTAGCCTTCTTACAAGATATATATCCCCCAGAGCTCACATATATGATCTTAGACTCGCCACTGTTCTATGCTCGCTTGTAAAAAAAAATACAGATCTTGGGACTATATGTTTATTGAGCCAGAGGATCTAGGAGAAAAGAATGAGCAGTTTCATAAGCAATCTCTTAATATGTGATACAGGGCTAGGATTAACTGCTTAACCTAGTAAACAAGCGAAGAATAATAGAGGACTATATAATACCTATAAATCTTAACAATCTGGAGACACGGTAGTATCTCGGCGCTAAGCCAAAGCGCAGTGACACTGCCGTGCCTCCTTTACGCGAATCGGCAAGTTGCGGGGGATTGAGATCGGTTCTCAATAACGGTTGATCTGATCAAGTTCTATATACACTCAATCGATAGCCACCGCTCGGATTGTATAATAAAAGTATTTTTATTTTTTTTCTATAATAAGTAACAAGGAGTCCTCAATATTGAAACTCTAAAATTATAAAAAAGCATTTTTGCTTTCGCATCCAATGTTCCACGAAAGGAATGGATTTATTATAGAGAATATATATATTTCATTCATATAAAGAATTGGGATTTATAATTAGTATTTTATTAGAGAATGACTACCCGATTAATTTTATTTTTGACGCAATTTTTGCATGATTAAAGTGTTTGGTTAATAATAAAGGAGGATGTTAAAAAAGTGTCTGTTTGGGAATAGACTTTGAAAAATCATCGTTTGGGTCCTCAGAAAACAAGAAATAACAATCATTTATCCAGGAAATGGTGGGAACATTGCTAAAGTAGCTTAAATATAATAAAAAATGATAGCCAAAAACCTACTATTATTGATAGCTTTACATCGCTCCTTCTATATTTGCGACTTCATCATATAATACACAAAATAAAATAATTGGTCCAGCAATGGATACTTCAATATAATAATAGTTCCAATCGTTTTCATGCTTATTACTCTTTCTTTTTGCTCCAGTAATTAAAATATTCTATCGCAATATTTTTGTTGTTGAAATTTCGAGTCACTAAATCTGTTATATATTGAGGCATACTAATGCATATATATTTAAGTACGCACACAGGCACGCATGCATAGCAGAGAAGGTTTGGAGTCGCTAAATATGAGTGATGAACAGTAGAGTCCTGAGACCTGTTCTTTTTGGCTGAACTTTTGCACTAGTTTATCTTTCTTCCTTTTCTCTCCAGGAGGAATGTTCACTTCCTCCCACCACTTCCCGGACAAATGATTGTTATTTCCTGTTTTCTGAGGACTTAAACAATGATTTTCCAAGGTCTATTTCCAAGTGTATCTTGGGGGCCAAAATCGACAATTCTTTTTAACATACTCCTTTGTATGACAAAGAAAGGCTAGCAATAGCAATTCTAAAACTAATTCGCCACTATACCATACATTAAAAATATTTCCAACAAATTTAGAGGCATTATAAATAATGTACATACAAAAATATCTTTTCAGTTTCAATAAATTAAATAAATTTATTAAGGTGCATAAAAGCTCACTTTTAGATTCCTCTATTATTTACCGCATAAGTTGTAGTATCGCATTGAATGTGATGCGTCTTAAGTGAGTCAAACAGATAGAAAATTACAACCAAATTTCAGAACCAATCATATTAAAAGAAATATTCTTCATATTCGGTTATAACAAAGCATACACGTTACAATGGATATATTCAGAACGTCAACTGCTCACTGAGTTCTTACATCTGATTGGTCTATATTTTAGACTCTAATGGAATATGCCAATCAGATGAAAGAGCTCACTGAGCGCTCAGTGAGCGATTGTTGTTCTGAATGCCCCCAATGGCTGCGTTCAGCAGAGAAAGCAGCTTTGCAACTGTTGTAAAATTCTTCAATATGATTGGTTTATACGTTTAGATCTATAAGGAATCAAAAGCAAGACTCAATCATATTGAAGAATTTTAAAACAGTTGCAAAGCTGCTTTCTCTGCTGAACGCAGCCATTGGTTATGTACAGCAGACTCAATTGTTGCGGAGCGGATCCGTGAGCGCTTGCTATTGGATCTAATACGTGGTCTACAATAGGTAGTAGCAGTAGTGGATTAAGGAGGCAGAATAGAAATCAATCAATCATAGTTGTAAGGATCAACTATGATTGGTCGATTTCTATGCCTACTCTTTAATTACTGTTACTGTTCATTGTAGACCACGTATAAAAGAGTACATCAATAGCAGCGAACGCTCATGGATCCACTCCGCAACAGTTGAGTCTGCTAAACACGACCAATCATGAATTTCATTGGGAAGATGTGGAAATTTTGGATATTGAAAGAATTTTTAATAAGCGACTCGTGTCAGAAATGATATACATTAAACAATAATGTAACGGTCTTAACTTATGGCTGGTTTATGCTTCGGTCTTAATCGTAAAATCCTAAAATTCAACCAATGGAATACAGATTTCAGTTAGGACCAATTAAGACTGGCAGCCTTATTGGCTGAATTTTAGAATTTTAGGGTTAAGACTGAAGCATAAACCAAGCAAGACAGATACTGAAAATCTAGATTCTGCGTATTTTGCGGTTTTCAATAGCGGCTAAATATTTTGTATTGTTTAATAAAAATGATGTCCCTGCGTGATTTTAGTCTAATTCGACAACATTTATTTGCAATTTTTAGAAATGGATATAGCAGGACCATTACCTAACTACAATTTTTACATAACTATTATAAATTATTAAAAAAAAATTTTTTTATCACACTCACATTTTTTATTAATGTTTGATCATCGCTTCTATACAAAAATTCACTATTGGATTGCGGGGGTTCGTGGCGAGTGTTTGTTTTAAATTTGAGTTTTTTTTACATCATATTGTGTGTGTCCACATTATATTGTTTACAGTTTCTGATTTCAATGAGTCAGGAAATTGTTAAGTAACTCACAATGTATGGAAATGCTGCACTCATTTTGTTACTTTTAAAAGGCGTTTAACTGAGGATAACTCAAAGATGAGTTGAAACGTTTAATTATTATACATTGCTACATTTTAATTATGTAATAATTGTAATGAGCACAATATATAATCGCACTGTTAACTACGCTGACTCCCATAGCTATTTTATAATTTATTTTCTATAAATCTAGATTACACAAAGGACTGCTTTAACCCATTTTATTGCTACTACTTGTACAAAAATAAATTGAGTTTTATGCAATGAAAGAAAAATATATAAGTTTTTACAAAACTATTACAAATGTAAAAATGTCTTGCACAGAATGGATGCTTCCAGATGCTCAACCGCTCACTGAACGCTCAGTGTGCTCTTTCTGATTGGCATATTCTGTTAGATTCTAAAATATAGACCAATTAAAGGGCTCCCTGAGCGCTCAGAGAGTGGTTGCGCATTTGGATGCACGCAGGGTAGGATATATTCAAATTTTTAATCAGTTTGGAAATTTTCAATTCTGATCATTTTTGTATTATAGGATTCCAGATTCTGCGGCCGAACCTGATGAAGAACGACACCACCTACTGACCGATCCTAAAATAATACCGTTAGAAGATCTCACGGGCAATAAGGAGAGCGAGAAGGACTTCACAGCGGTACCATGGCCGGACCCCAAGCCACAACCACCACAACCGTCGACTGTAACAACGTTCCATTATCCGACGACGTATCCGCACAACCAACAAAACATGATGACACCTATGGGACCTCAATCAACAATGGGCCCCATGCCGCAAATACCACAACAGATGATGCCTCCCACGCATATGGCTCCCATGACTCAGGAGATGGCGGGACCAATACCAGCCACCGGTGGTGGTGGTGGTTGGAGAACAGGCGATGGCAAAGTTCTCGTGCCAGACGTTAATATAAACCCGATGACAAACATGTCAGGTGGTTTTAATCAGGGGATGGAGGGTGCTCCCATGGTACCACCAGGAATGATGGGACCACCACCCATGTATAATCAAGAGGGCTATGGCATGATGTGTCCGGATGACATGGGATACAATAACTTTCAAGGTCCGCCCGGACCGATGTACGGTCCTCCTGGACCTAACTTTCCGGGTCCGAGAGGCGCTCATATGCACAACAGAGGCAGAGGTGGTCCTGGCTGGGGGTATCGTGGACCTGTTAGAGGCGGTTGGAGAGGTGTCGGCGGAGGTGGATGGCGAGGAAGTGGAAAACAGCCACCGGTTTGTAGACAGTTTTCGAAAAACGGTTTTTGTCGAGTCGGTGATAAATGCCAGTATCTTCATCCCGGTGTAAACTGTCCGCCATTTTAAAAGTGAAATAGTGTGATACCGATTAAATTGGATACTAGTGATTTAATATGGACTGAGTAATATTGAAAAAATGTCTTCAATTAGAGTACCAAAAAGTGACGAAGCAGAAGAGGAGTGAAATTACTTGGCAGCGTTTTAATAATATATCATATTATCGATGATTATCCATGGGACTCGTATCGATGACAATTCGTTTGAAGAGCAGCGATTCGAGTGCGCGCGCGAACAATGCGCGACGTGCAATTCCCAAAGTGATCATTAAGTGATTAATGTGCAATTCTTTTTAAAAAGTATCTGACTACATGAATACTATTTCTATTTGATAATACTCGATGCGTTCAAAAGTTATGTAAATATGATGACATTTCAATGAATGTGATATAAAGTTGTCACAGCATTCGATATGGTCGATTGTAAGCGCATTGTAAAATTGAATTGTAACTAAATTCATATCGGCTGCTGGACAGCAGAGCATTTGAAAGATTGTTAAATTAATCCTTTTTTCGGTTCTTCGAATTCTTATTATGATTTATTTTAGAATTATACCATCGACATTTGAGATTTTTCCCTCCTTTCTCTTTTCGTTATCTTCCTTTTACGTTTGTATTTCCTATACGAAGTCATTGCCGAGATTATTATTATTTAATATAGTTTTCAAATACGATCAAAAAAATTACAAAGAAAGTTGAATTATATCGATGTGACAGCTAAAGTATTCTACAAACATTCTTAAAATTTTTTATTGAGAATCATACTGTACGTTATTACCATTTCGTTGCTTAAAATAATCGAATTCTGAGATAGAAGCAATGTCAATAATAATATTCGATAATAATTCCTAATGGTATAGGAATTTCAATATGACAAGCTCATATTTTGAAACGTGGTGCTGCGTCTCGCTAGAAGCGAAAGTTTAACAAAAAAAAAATGGACAAGTTCATACATTATAGCATAATAATTTTTATGTGTAGATTCTTTGAAAATATGTTTGCATTATATATATATATATAAGCAGATTATTCTCTATATAGTGATAGACTGTTAGATTTACAATTAGTTGTGTAACAATGAAAAGACCAGGACAGTAATATTTAATGGGAATCATATGTACATGCTCTTTAAAGTTATAATAGACCTGATATTATTTGAATTAATTTTCTCGAGTATGATGTACAAAATCATGTAATAATTCTTTGTAATCTGAATCATTATAGCAGTCCAAATGCAAATTTTTTACCTCGTAAGATGATTAATTACACCTTTTTGTATATGGTTGAACATTATGTTTGTATATATAACATGTTGTATAAGCTTAAAGAAAATACATAAATCACAATTATTTTTTAAAACTGTCCAATAATTTTGTGAATTAAAAATATCCTTTATTATATATAACATATTCGCTGAAGTAACAAGATACCTCAAAATATCTTGTACCACAGTTCATGTCTATTTTTTTAGTCTATTAAATTTATCAATTTAATAGATTTTAACAGATTTTAACATATTTTCCAATAAGCGCAAAGGTAATTATTTTATATTCAAAGATTAGAGATTGTAGGAAAATCTGAAGACATTTAAATATAATTCAATGCAGGAAGTAGAGTGTGAAGATTACAAAGATTAAATATAAATAAATTCTCAGAACCACACAATAAGATATATAAAAGAGATCTCTATAAAAATATCAGTAACAATTCATTAAATTTAAATTTATTTAAATTGCTGAGGTGGAGGTCCAAAGATACTGCCACTCTGTTTGCTCGCAGTTCTGGATGGCGCGAAGCCAAGCATTTTCTGGATGTTCTAGAAATGAGAAGTACCAAAAAGATATTTGTACTTGCCCATGCAATCAAGACAAGCCAGACTTACCTGTCTGATACTCATTGTACACAGTATGTACAAAAATATGAACGAGCACTCCGTGTAATCATCACCCGAGAGATTTCTATGCGACAAGCCTTGTATCCAGCTGATCGGGACGAACGGTAACCTGGCGACCACTCGTCCATCAAATATGTTGTTGAACATACTTAATAACGCCGTAAACGCAAATCCAATTGCGAACATCGACTTCATCTTCACGAGAGACAGGTCTCGATTGTTGTTCTTCAACCTCTCCTCCTCCCGTTCGATTTTTTTCTTTTGTTGCCTGTCTAAAGAATCACCATGTGCCTCTTTCCTTTTCTCCACTAAAAGATGAGAGCAAGCATGTTAATATAGTCATTGTTTATGCGTTGTACAGAGCATATCTCAGGAAAAACTCACGTTTTTTGCTTTGCTTCTCGACCTCGGCCTTCAATTTTTGATATTTTTCGGTTCTGTACACCATCAACCATGTCAACCCTAAATGGCACAATAAAACGATAAACGTAAACACATGTTGAATCGAAATAAATACTGTTTTACTTTTCTCTTCCTCTATGTTTATTGATACATTTGTACTCTTACCTTCGCCTAGTAACGCCGTGCATATACTGATAAACAAAATTAGAATAGTATCTGCCCACATAATTGCAAGATCGTTTTTTTAATCACACAGCTCGTACAGTTCAACGCGATCACTCCTCATAATAAATAATTCCGCTCAAGACTCAACTGTGAGAGTTAATGAATCGTATTTTTGCTACCAAAGTCGGCGAGTAAACACGAGGATAAACGGAGATAAACGTATTAAATTACAGTTACAGGCACGGCGAAAATGTATATCCGTGTATCATTCGATACGCATCGGTACGTTCAATCATTCAGCAGCAGGTTATAGGTGAAACGTGTCTCTTTGAGGAGTTCCAAAACGCATCAGTATTGTGTTTAATAAATTCATTGGTCTGCTTCTACCCTCTTATTGCTCATTGATATATGTAGCTTAATAATGCGTAATCTAATTCTTTCTAAAATAATTTTTGAAACTATAATAATAAATATAACAAGATATAAATAAATAAATATACATACAGAAACTATTTAAATAGATTGTTTTTTTAGTTATACCTTCTGTACCTATTTCTTTTTTCTTTTCTTACATATAAACTTGAATCTCTATTTATTTCGTTCTTGAACACAAAAAGCGCAAGGAATACAAATATATCTAAAGGAAATTATTAATTAATTGCATATTATTCATATATTTATTCTGAACATTTGAATTAATGTATCGTTTATTTATTTGTAGTGTAAGCTACATGTTGTATATAATATCTATCATGAGAATATAAACACTATATATATATAAAAGTGTAATTGTATCTTAAATATTCTATGAAGAGATCAAACGTTATACAATTGGAAACCTTTCCATGTATCTTTTTTTGTACATATGCTGTACAAAAGAACTTTTATTGTGGAAAATATGCTCTTATCGTGACTTTCTTAACTTCAATATATGTAATAAAGCAAATTATTATGATTGCCTGCTCTGGTATAACAGTTCAGTAGGGCTAAGAACTTTTGAATATGAAATTATTATTCATTATTAAAGTGTTGATACTTGGTAGACTAAATAAGTACTTTATATCAATTATTAATAATAAAATATATATATAAACAAGTGCCTTATACATAAATATTCCATGGATATCACCTATTAATGAAACAGTACGCATAGACAATTAAATAAGACAAAATTTCGATGATGATGTTATTCGAGTTCATATGCTTGTATCCACATCGCTGAATTAATACATCCTTTGCCGATGTTGTATGAAGTGTCTACCAGCATGCCGCTCCAGTTTCTCATTTCTTTCATTGTTACGACGATCCCAGTGATGATTACGTCTATCGCGATTTTGATTTTGGTTCTGACGCGACCAATCGTGCCTGCGTGGCTTATTATACCAAGGATCTACGATTGGCGGTTTCTTTGGTTCCTGTGTTTTAATCTTCATGAAATCACCATCCTTCTCTGTATACCGGTCCTTGAACTCCTCCTCGCATTCTTCTATAAACTTCGTTTGCTCGCTTGTCAAAGTGATATCCGTCATGGTTAACGAATCTATAGTTCGTATATAAAACGATAAAGAATTAAAATAAAAGAAATTAATGAACATTTCATAAATATGGGAAAATCATCGTTATAAGTAAAACTTACAATCAGAAACATTTCACGCTTTCGTTCGCTTTAACTTCTTATTGTTTGCTGCAAATTGTTACTTTTCGTTTGAGCTTGTTGACTTGCAAGTGGAGGTTATGTTCCTTAAACAGAGTCATCTCATACACACCATACACACAGCATAAAGGCCGGAATACAAATCTTGAGACACCTTGAGTCTCTAGATCCATTTACGGTGCAGCTACATATCTGCACTCTCTCAGACTCTTGTATATATATATATATATATATTGTCTTGTAGAAAAAATATTTTGACATAAAATTTGTTTTGATGTTTTACAAAACTACAAAGCCTGATAAAGAGGTGAATTTTGCAATTTCGCTTAACAAATTCACTCTTAAAAACTTATAATAAATAAAATGATATTGTCTAAAACTTATAAATAAAATGATATGTATCTACACCCCTTATTCGCGGTGTAGATATATGTTTTCATGCTGATATTTTATCTCCTAGAAGTAATATTGTGCCATATAAGATTTTTTTATTTCTTTTTTTATGAAGCTGCAAAAGTACGTACAGAGCCCAATTTTGCAAGTTGGTTCTTGAAAAATTATAATAAATAAAATTATGTGCACCTCAACCGCACTATAGTGCACATCAGGGGAGATATCACAATGAATTTTTATTTTACTTTTAAAAAAAAAAAAATCGCTTTGTTCGAGCCTTAAAAAAATTCGAGAATTATTGTAAATATTAGATTATGTCCAAAGACGCACTTCTAACGAGTAATTATTTACTCTCTGTATATTAGATAGCATTTATATTGGATAACAGATCTGAGAATTGAACACTAATTTTTTAATAAAAATATGTACTTAATTTTTTACTGTAATATGTTCTTTATTTATTAATAAATTCTGTACTTAGCATTTAAAGTTTACATTTTACGTTATGATCTTCTTTATCGATACGTAAAATTAGGGGCACCATATTTTGTTATATTAAACAATTAATTCTAAGATACTAGATTTAACAACAAATGTATGTATAATTTATATTTATGTATAATATACATATACATCAATAATAGACATCATGCAGATGCTAGTCGCAAATACTTATTAAACTCATTATATCACATGTCTTTGATAAATTATAAGTGTGCGTTTGGGGAGATGTTATTAGCGCTATATTTGTATCATTCTATCTTTATCATTCATTAGACACGTAAAAGATAAAATGGAAAAAATAGTACTAATAGCATTTCTCCAAGGCATTCTAAATTGACAATATCAAATCACATATAAAAAGTGAGAATCAACAAAACTTGATATTACAATTTATTTAACTACGTAAGTTCCTCTCTCTTTCGTACTTCTTATATCCGCGTAGGAATGTAATAATAAAGATATGAAAAGCAGAGAGTAACAACAGCGCGAACGCTTTTTAATAAATGATGCTTACAATAATTATTTCTCATTATCTAGCTTTGGCCTATACCAAGACGGAAATTATTCGCATGAAAGGTAAAAACTTCCAAAACGCGGTCATAAATATCTGCAATATGCAGTACTTAATTAAGCTTGTCAAGTAACTAGATGTGTTACTTTCACTTATTGATATTAAATTTTGTAATTACTACTGGTAACTAAACTTCCATGGCACTTGCTATTTTGGAGATTCTTGTTAAAATACAAATTATTTATAAGTATATAATATCTCTTGCAATTAATCTTTGATCCTTAACTTAAAAAAATTAATTTCATACACACGGATGTGATTTAAGAATTATATGAAAGTTATACGATGTAAGTGCAAATACATAGAAATTCTATATAAATTTGGAGTGAGATCCGTTTGTCTACGTCATTAATTCGTTAATTTAATATAAAATTTTCTGATTTGTTGGTCCAGTGGCAAAAATCCAAGCACTGATTACTATGAGTGGCTATAAGTCAATCGCGTAATCAAACGGGACGCTTCCTACATTTGCCACCTAATTGATTCAGTAATTATTAAATCAAATGACTATTTGAGACATTTTTCGATTTACAAGCTAAATTTAATTTCCATTAGAGAAAATCCTCCGTAGATGTTACTGTCGCTTCTATCAATAGTCCGAAATCTAATTCTGTAAGACTAGCTGCAAAACAAAAATTATATTTAAAAAATATCCTTAAGATAACATAATTAATTGTGTTGAGAATGTCATTCAATTAAGTCTCACCTTTTGCAGTAAGTAAATCCAGAAAGGTATCTAATGGTGACAAACGATCCGCAGAAGGAAACGCTGCCAAACCTGAAAACAATTTATGCTTGCATAATAAAAGTTATATTTATTAAAATATTAAAATATGTATATTTTACTCACTATTATGATGATTACGGTGTTGTAAAGTCCGACTACTGATTCGACTCTGGGATACTTCGCCGCACAGAATATTAGCGGCGTGTTCTCTGGCTCGCAACATTAAACTAATTGGATGTAACCATTGATTCAAGAGTCTCTTTGCGCGAGATCTTGGTAACAAGGACAACAACTTCAATTTCTGAACGACATTTTCTTTCGTATCGCTTATATCTAAACGGGAGATCATCAGCTTATATTAGAATGTATATATCTTCTATCTACATTATACTTAAAAACTGCAGTAAAGATACAATAATTTCTTATTACATAGATATATACCAGCTAAGATAATCTTGGTGACATCAACTTGAAGTTCAAATACTGAGCGTTCAATGTATTGCAGAAACATTGAGAATTTAAGAGTACGATAGCCAAGATAAGTAAAAAACGACGCAAATCCTTGTGGCGCTGGGAAAGCGATGCTCTCTATAGAGTACCTATATCGCTGTAAGAGCATAAACAACAACCATCGTCTTGCTTCGTCTAATTGGTCTCTACAAAAATAACATTATATTCAATGCAGTTATGAGATAAATAAATGCTCAAGTTTAAATTTAGATACTATTTGATACTGTAGAATGCAATGTACAAATTATAAATTTACATTTATTTATTAGATAAATCATAATTAATATAGCAGTATATATAAAATTATACTGTATATAAAATAAGGTCTTACATGAGACTAAAACCACGTTCCTGCTCAATTCTCGGATCAACTCCAGCTGCTCTACAAAGTATTTGACACAATATACGTGACGCTTCCAATTGCGCAGCCACGTATCTCGTGGCCATGGCATGAACATGTAACGGGGTACAAGAACCTCGCGTATGTATAGTTGACGTATGCGTGCCATTCTTTAGAAGATACATCGAAAGTTCTCGCAAATTAACAGACACAATGTGCTCCTGTTTCGAAGCAGTGCAACTTTCTGTCTCGTTAAACGGTAAGCCTGAATCCAACTTGATGTTTCGATTACTCATGAAGTCTCCAAGCGGCATCGCAACAAATCTGTTAAACATTATTATTTATTATTGAAATTATTATTTATAAATCTGGTTAATATAAAAAATTTTTCTGTATAAAACAATATAAAGAAGAACTTGTATTAATTTTATAAGCAACTGTCTAAATAATATACATATAGATTACATACAAATAATAGATAAATATGTGTATATTTCTTTGTTCAAGAAGAAAACACAAATAAGGCGAATTTGCACTACTTTCACATTAGCATGCAATTAGTTACACGGAATTAGCATGAGAAATGTTATTACCCTCCACTTGGAGACATTGGAGTACTGCATCTGGATAACGCTTCTGGTTGATAACAAGCCAAAGAAACTAGCAGTTTTTCCGCAATATGACTAGGTCTGAATCTCAGTTTGTCACTACCATTTTTGCTCAACTGATCCCACAATCTAGTCCATAAATCACTACGATAAGGAACGAGCCTTTGTTGCGGCGAAAGTAACATTACTGATGTGTTCCAAAGTTTCTCGTGACTCAGTTTGATCTCTAAATCGTTCATCTTTATATCGAAAGTCATATAATCGCCTATGGTAGTAACGGGCAATAGGGATAGTAAAGGAATAGTATCAGCAAGAAGATTTTTTTGTACTAAAGCGTAAGAGTTTCCTATAAGAATTTCCTGCATAAAGCGTGGGATGTCTAATGAGCGCGGCTTCTCTGCGATAATGGACATTAACTCCGCGATAATTTCTATGTCGTTTTTATGACAGAGAAAATAATGAAGTATTCCCAAGCGAACTTCCACAGAAGTCTCTTTACGAAAAACCTCAATAAGAAAATCTGAAGGAATCGTCAACTGCACGAGGTCTAAAGTAGGTAAATCTATCGTCAGTATACTCGTGTTAGAATTTGCGAGTAGACTATTTCCATCTGAACTCTTGCCATCGGGATTATTGTGATGGGAACTTCTTCTTATTCCTTTACTAGGATTATCTAAATCGAATAGTGGTACCAGATAAGAGACACGAGATGGAATTGACGGTGGTGGACCGCACAGTATATGACAGCAGGGCTCGTGATTCACGCCGATCTCGAGAAGATGTACGAATAGTCCCGGTACGAATACGATCATATGATGGCTCTCATAAATCGCGAAAGTTGGCCTCATCAGCTTGGCACGCGACCACGATATACCCGGTATAACACAATGGATCACGCAACTGTGATGCAGCAGCGTCACCGAGTATGCAAAATGCACCGTGTTGGATTCGTTCAAGGAGTTAAGTACATGCTGCGGCGGCTGTACAGGTCGATAAAGATAGTAGTGACAAACGCAGACCATCCCCTTGGTGTCCGACACCACTATAAGATCTAGGGAACAATCGTGGACTCGCAGGGGTATCACGTCATCTTCGTAAGTCCCGCAACTAGAGGACGGCGACAGTAGCGGTAAGTTTAATGGGATATTCAGCTAAAAAGATACAATAAGTTTTATGCTAATACGACGCCATGCATTTTGCTACGAAGTTTAATTAACAAGCATACGAGATATATTAAATTAGGCATATTAATCAATTTGGCATATAATCTATATTATATAAATTCAATAGACAGTTAATAAAAGTTACATAGATTAATAATTTGGATAGATGATATACATATATTCTTGTTGTTCTTCATTATCAAATGCTCACCACTGTTTCATGAGGCAAGTCATCATGAAACTGAAGACCACTGAGGGTTGGTTTAGAAGACCTGGAATTATTCTCGTCCTCATTTTCAGTAACCACACTTGCAGGAATTCGTCGATGATGTATGTGGTAAAGGACTTGATTAATCATATCCCATTGAGCCCATATAAACGTTTTTACAAGTATTTCGGATTTCAGTTCCTTTATCGGTCTTGAATGGCTTACAGATGTATCGAATTGAGCAGTATATGTCAGAATACCTTAAAATAACACACAAATTGCAAAGGTATGTTAATGATTATATATAAAATATTTGTTCCAACTATATATTTTAACTTCAAATTTAAAAATTCTATTTTTATACACAAATGGTAGTAAAATTCCAATAATAGTAAAACAAAAAACTATAATACAATCTACTCACATTCATGATGTATCAGAACTAGAAATTTATCTACACCCAGTTGCTCTTTTTCTCTGTATAGGAATTGTATCCGCACTTGTTCAGATCTCTTTATTTCCAAATCGTGTACTTTGGTATCGTCATTAGTTAATTCTACAATGAACACTCTGTAGAATTCTCCATAGGATTCATGCTCTGAGCAGCGATCTTCCAGAGGATCTGACGTTTTCAGGCAACTTTTCTGTTTCGTCACATATCCCATCAGAGTATGACTTTGATTGACCGTAGCTTGAACAACGTTTAGTACTTCCGAAAAGCGGTGCAGTACCTAATCCAATCAATATTAAAAAAATAATCATGTGGCAAAAGATTCTTTTTTCTCATGGTCCTTACCTGTAATTTGTTGTCAATCTGGTCGTAACGACCGACTACAGTACATGATATGCATACATCGTTCCTCTTTGATTCTTCCATCCATCCAATAAGTATCGAACCGTCTTTCTCTTGTCCAAGTAACTTCCATTGTTCGGCTAAGGAAATAAAGGGATCTTTTTTCTCAATAAATAGTCTTATAATATAATAATTTACATTGATTAACACTGAAAATTATCTGTTGTGCTCCAAATATCTTATATAATCGTTTATGTCATTATTTTTACATGTACGATGATGTGCAAAATATTTTTATAAAGATAAGATATCCTACATTTCAATATCATCTTTATTATTTAATAAATTAACAATCGCGACAGTTACCTGTGTTGGCATTTTCCGACAGAAGCGAACATAATTTCGCTGCGAGGTTCTCTATCATATCTATTAAAGACAACAATTCCTGAAAAATTTACGTTTCTCCGATTGTTCACACTGCGTTTTAATAACAAAATACGTATGTCCGGTGTGTTCCTCTTTTTGATGCTTTTGGAAATTCTGGAATCTGACTTCGAGTCTTTCTTGGCTGCATTCGGGGAGACGCTATTAGCGCTATTTGTGTCATTCTATCTTCATCGTCCATTAAACGTGAGAAAAGGATAGATGACACAAATAGCGCTGATAGCGCGCTCCTCGAATGCAGCCCTTGTCGTCTGCTGTTTGCCGAACCAAGCCGAGCGATGCCGAATCGTCACGAAAATTTGCCTTAATTGTTTCTGAAAGTCTCGAGATCGGGTGAATCAACATGAATCGACAGTAGCATCTGTCAGTCAAAATTAATCTGATAATTTCGTTGCTTCTACGTTGCGGTTTTATTTAAAACGGAAAAAATAATTAGTTCAATCTGTTAAAAATTAAGCTAGACGTGATTGATCCAACTCGAGTAAGAGCAAGTAGGAGCGGCCGGTTCTGAGAGTGTATGTTTATTCTTTCCCTCTCGACTTCTGAAACATTTTCTGCTTCTGAATCTGTCGGTTCAGTCGATTGTGATTAATCGTAAACCTACTGGTTATTGAAAAGATACGATTTTCGAGGAAAAAATGGTTGCTGGACGCGCGTTGCATTTTGTATTCAAGATACCGGATCGCGGGTTAACGGCAAAGTTTTATCGAGAGATTCTCGGGATGAAGGTAATAACAAGTTTCTTTTGTTTTCCTTGTTTGTCACGCGATTCGATTTGTTGATTGTTGGATTATGTGTCTCTGCAGGTGTTGAGACACGAGGAATTTTCAGATGGATGCGAGGCCGCGTGCAACGGGTGAGTAATCGCTGTGACTTGTCATTGTGGTGGAATCATTTCTTGATAATGCGTTTACTATACATTTTCCATGTACTTGAAACAACGAAAAAAAGAGAATTTGTACTTTTATATTAATTATTAATATAATATAAAATGTAACAATAAATATATATATATTTATTGATTTGTATTTTTTTATCATTATATATATGATGTATTTGCTTTTAAATTTTTCTAATATCAAACGGCTCCTTTCAACCTGTTGATATTTGCACATTTAGAATTAATCTAACATAATCTACAATATTATTTACAATACAATTTATTTTGTATTATATTTTTTGTGTTATATTTTATGCTATATCTTTTTTTTGTTAGTATCAAATGAATCACATTCCTTATTCATATAAAACATTAAAATTTTGTAACATTGTAAATACATTTCTTTTATAGACCATATGCAAATCGTTGGAGCAAAACAATGATAGGATATGGCCCCGAGGATACACATTTTGTCATTGAGTTGACATATAATTACGGGATTAAAGAATATGAAACTGGAAACGATTTCAAAGCTATCACTATACGTTCAAAAGATGTGATTGAAAAAGCACGTGCAAATAATTGGCCAATACATGAAGAAGATGGAAAATTTGTAGTACAGGCACCTGGTGGATATAAATATTACATTGTTAATGAGCAATCTCCTACTAACAGTGGTAAATATAAAGAAAGTCAGTCTATACTTTTAACAATATTGGCACAACGATCACTTTCAAGTTAAAATTGTATAAATCAGTTTGTGATATTACAGTAATAATAATTTATAGAATAAGAGTTATAAAATGGTCATGAAAAAGAAAATAATTACAGTATCACATTTTTAGCAAAACTTATTTTTTTTTTAAATATTGGCTGTTTCGAATAGATCCAGTAGAAAAAGTTACTCTATCCAGCTCCAATCTTGAACGTACCATTACCTATTGGAAGGATATTTTGGGATTACAAATATTTGGTAGGAAAGATAAAAGTGTGTTGATGGGTTATAGCAAAGATCAAGTCAAACTTGAATTTGAAGATATTGGTGAGTGTACACATAATATTTAATTCGTTTTAATTTTTTATTAAATTTATAATTACTGTGATTAAGTATTTAATATGATTTGTTATTAATAAATTTTGTATATTAGGTACTGAAGTTAATCACGCAAAGGCATATGGACGTATCGCTTTTTCAGTACCGGTTTCAGAGCAACCAGCGATCCAGAAAGCTATTAAGGAAAATGGAAATAAAATCTTGACTGATTTGATAACTTTAGATACACCAGGAAAAGCTTCTGTAAGAGTTATTATTCTTGCTGATCCAGTAAGTATTTTGCAATATTTGAAACAAAACGCTTACAATTTAAAATACGCAGTTGCATTTTATAAATTTCATTGTGATTGTTTTCCAGGATGGGCATGAGATCTGTTTCGTAGACGATGAAGGATTTAGACAACTCTCAGTTCCAGATTATCCGAGTGAAGAAATTTTAAACAGATATATTAAAAAGGAATCAACAGATAATGTGTAAAAAATTACTTCTACCATTGAAGTATTTGTAATATAATAATATTAAGTGTAGGAAGAGTCTGAGAGACTTGACCATACAGGAGAGTGAAATCAGTTCAAATATCTCGTTCAAATTTTGCGCCAAGCTTGTCAAGCCGACATGCGGGTCATCACATGACATTAGGCCTGTTCTTTTTAGCTGAATTTTTTGCATGGTTCATCTTTTCTTTTTTTTCTCTCCAACGCCAACATAGAGAGAAAAGGAAGAAAGATGAACCGTGCAAGAACTTTAGCAAAAAGAACAGACCTAATGGTCGCGTTCAACAGACTCAACTGTTGCGAAGCGGATCCGTGAGCGCTTGCTGTTATCAGTGTATTTTTTTTTAGATCGTCCAATAGCAATAAGCGCTCACGGATCTGATCCGCAACAGTTGAGTCTGTTTCTTCTTCTTCTTCTTCTTCTTAATTAATGGCTCCTGCCTCCCAAAAGTCTCCGGAGGCAATACGGCCAGATCACGTCATGGGATTTTTCAAAGTCGAATATGCAATACAGTCATTCGGGAGTTTCGGCGCAATGTGACAATTTCACGTTGCCACCGTAGACGCAGCCTAACAAGGCTACGAATCTCACGGCGGAAGGGCGAGCGGCGTAAACGCGCCGCTAGCACAGGATGGTATGTCGGGACCACGCGCAGGCGCAGAAGCGCCGCGAGTAGCCGTGGACAAGCGCCGCGAAAATACAAATTATAACAAACGATCACAGGCCAAGCCAAAGCTCACAAATAATTGACAGATCTTTGCCGAGGGATTACACAAGGCACGAGTAATGACAATGTTGGAATCCTGGGAGGAATCCTGATCGAGGTCATTGAGAGCTAACCGAATGGGAGCAGCGTGAGGTTCAGTTGAGTCTGCTGAATGCGACAATTGTAGCGGTGATAACGGCCGATAACCGCTTGGCGCGAAAATTTGAACGAGGTATGATATGAGATATTTAAAATAGTTCAACTGTGTTTTATGGTCAAATCTCCCGGACTCTCCCTAGATACTGTGGTGGAATACTAATTGTAAAGAAATTAAGGAAGTGTTTATACTGGGGCCGTAATCTGTAAGAATTGATCAATGAAAAATTGAATAATAACAGTCCAATGAAAAATTGAGTACTAACAGTCGAGTATTCTCCTCTTACAGGCGAATGAGAGGGGAATACTCGACTGTTATTACTCAATTCTTACAGATTACGGCATACGACATACGGTTACGGCCAGTATAAATGCTCCCTAATACTTAAAACTTAAGTGAAACAAAACATCTAAATAAAAACATGTAAATACGCAAATAAAAAAATGTTCTCATAGTTTTGCGAAAACAAACTTTACTTTTTGTATCAAATTGTATGGAATTAAAAAATGCCATGTAAAATGTATGTCATTATTCTCATTATCAAATTGAATTGAATTTTATTACATAAAAATCTAGCATCACAATTCAAAATTCTCAATTCGGTCAAAAATTTTGTATGAGTAGAAAACTGATTTTTTATAACTTTTTCGTAGAAATAGAAGATGCTGACGCTTAGATATAAAATGGTAATTCTGGGATACGAACGTTTATCAGCTGTAATTATACTGAAAGCATTTAATTGTATTAGTGAGTGGTCAATAGATCAGTAACGTAATCTTTCAACATGCCTATATCATTACCAAGAAAGACGCAATTACTAAGAAGATTGACAAACGTAAAAAAAGTATAAATGTATTTTTTATTATCTTATAGCCATCGAGTACGCCAGTGTTCTAAATTAGTATAAGCCTATCATTTCCATAATAGAGATGAAGATCCAAATTTTACTACTCTTTCTCTTAACGTTTCTTTTAGTCAGTAAGTATATACATAATAGCTGTATTTAAAATTGCTTTATGTATTATTATATATAAACCATTTTTTTTATGTGTAACTTTATGTTACTCAAATTAAACTTTTATGTAAGTGTTACATTATTATATTGATAATATTTTAAGTAATTTTTGACTGTCTAATATTTTTTTATCTACGTTAAATTAACTTTTTAATATGTCAACGAAAAAAACATTTTTCTTGGATTTATTGGACCTTATTCTTCATTTTCAGATTATGTAAATACAGGAAAATTGGGATCCATCTCGCGAGGCTTGTCACGAGGCTCATCACGAAGTTCTTTTTTGTCTAGATTTTTTGGATCTAGTTCAAGTTCCAGTTCTAAGTGGAACCATAGAAGTTCATCAGGCAGCCATACAACGGGATCAAGACATTACGGATTTGGAAGTTCATCAGGTGGACACACGACAGGGTCAGGCTCCACTGGCCATGGAAGTTCATCTGGTGGACACATGACAGGATCAAGTCTTTTTGAACATAGAAATTTATCAGGGGGACAAACGGGAGGATATTTTGGAAATTTATTAAAGGGATTACCAAGATCAAGCCCGACTGAAACTTTATCGAGTCAGTATATGATGTGATTATAATGAAAGAGAAGATATTATTTATTCTAATTTTCCTGTAGTTATAGCATTATATCTTTTACTCTTATTGTAGATCAAAAGAAGTCTTTGCATAAACAAGATAAAGATGTATCTTCGACGTTTTTACAAACTGAAGGAGGTGCCACACGACATTGTAAGTGCTGCAGCAAATAGTAATTATAATCGTTCATTTTTTATGGAATGTTTAATATGGATATTTTTGTTTTTGTAAAGCTCAAACTAATTCCGGGCAATCAGGTCGGCTATTAACATACGGCGATATATATGGCGGTATTATTAGTATTGATTATCTTGTTATTTATATATATACAGTTAGAATATATTATTAGAAAGAAAGAATTTTCAAATGTTTTGTTAGCTGAGATATATCTAATATTTTGTTCTAATATTTTGTTTCATGTCTATTTTCACTCGTTTGTCTTTTTCTATTATATATAAAAAAATATATTCTTTTTCTAGGAAATAATTTTCTAGGCACTGGTGTAGACTATATTTTAAGAAATTATGCTAAGAGTGGAACATTAAGCTCTAGAATAGATAATAAACAAAATTCTGAATTATATAATCGATCAGCACGGTACAATCCATACAGTCCATCAGCACCGTCGACTAATCATTCGTCGAAATCCACCTTCGCAAAATTATGGTATATACTTTTTATCATTTTCAATAAATTTATGCGTTTAAATTCTTGAAATTTAAGAAATAATATTTATCAATTATAATGACAGATTATGACATAAAATTAACGTTAATTAAAAGAATAAATGTTTTAGCAAATATAAATAATTTAAACATAATTATAAATTAGTAGATATATATAACTTTCTTGCAGCTTCAACTTCTTTTGGCCAATCAAACGTGTCTTATAATCAATCACAAGAAACTGCACCTAGTAATAATCTTCCGTGGAATAATCCTAATTTCAATCGGATCCAATCTCATCCACTAGGTTCCACTTCTACTAAAATCGGCTACAAGGATCATCTGCGTCCAACTTCGATGCCCATTCCTTCTGCACCTTATCCAAGTCATCCCTTGAGTCATTCGAATCAACCTCATATACCTCATGTACTTTCCATGAACAATCCAAGTCATTCTTTTCCCAGTCAATCATTTGGACATATTTCTAGTTACCCAGCGCATATTCCGCCACCTATATCAGGTACATTCGGTAATCCTTATTCTACACATCCCGTTGGAGGAACGTATGGCGCAGCTGGACACATTTATTATCCGCAACAACACGTTCTGGCTCAGCCAGTAGCGCAACCGTACATACCCGGACAAACGGTCATAATGGTTCCCGGTCAACAAGACACCGGCAGAGGCTTTGGTCAAATGATGAAAGAAGCACTTGTGTTCTCCACAATCAACGTCGGTGTGAATAGGCTGATAAATCCGCATCAGCATGATTACAGTAGTCCGAGTAGTGGTACCGGTACCAATGAAACGCATATAACTTACAATAATTATTATTTTAATACAGCTCGTCCGGGTAGTGTTTCTCTGGCTTCATCAAATATTCCTCGAGGAAATGTTTCCGTTGCGTCTCCTGTCAATCCAAATCCCAATCTAAATCCAATGATTACTCCAGATGTATCAATTCCTACAATTGTCAGCAACGGTAGCACAACATATCCAGTTGGTAGTTCTTCCTTAAACACAGTCGGTACAGCTAACAATGTGGAAATTCCTTCAGTTGTAGCTCCTAATGAATTTTCTATTAGCAATACAGGGAATAATCAAAGAATGTTCAATCAAGGAACAGCTATTTATTCTCCGCAATATAAAATATCAGATGACGATCTATTAATGTTGACCGAAGAGTTATTCGTGAAACAAGAAGTCGACATATC
This sequence comes from Mycetomoellerius zeteki, assembly GCF_001594055.1. Lineage (NCBI taxonomy): Eukaryota > Metazoa > Arthropoda > Insecta > Hymenoptera > Formicidae > Mycetomoellerius > Mycetomoellerius zeteki. Next base: position 949,549 of record NW_017256836.1, on the reverse strand, counting down.
CAAGTATTTGACGTTACATCTTCAGAGTAAATCTGAAAACGTAACCGATGTAGCTAAGGGACCGTAAGTTTTGCATTTAAATCAATCCCAATTACTATTCTTATCTTATTTACACATTATTCGTTTCCAGATTAATTTACGTGCAAGAAGAGACATATGACTATCCAACGATCTTAGCTATTCGAGCTTTGTACGACAATTACGAACACAATTCTATTGTGAAAGAAACTCGTACAGCGGAAAAGCGAAAGAGAGAGGACTTTCTATTAGATATGTTTGTTAATACGAATGTGATGGCCAGAGCTCTACGATGGTTATCAGATCGAGGTTTCATCGATCCCGATGATTTCGAGAGAAAGGACACTTTGCGGCGTATCTGGTTCAACATGTTTAATGGTGCTACGTCAGGTTTTGAGCGAGTGTTCACATCTGAAAAATATGGTACGGAGCTTCTTGGGGTGCAAGACTGGATCTATTTTAACTATCAGGAATCAAAGAATCGTATTGATTACATGGGATACGTTGATATTATGAAGCTTGGCGACGTGAGTCATTATATTATATCTATGGATGTGCAATGTATGTAAAATATATTGTCATGTCTTAATGTTATGCACGAAAAGAATGTAAAAGTATATTGTACATTTGTAAAATTGGTTATTGGAATTATTTGTTTTTCGCAGAGAGCCTCATTGGTGAAATTGAACTTCCAAATGGATGGTATTATTAGACCAAACGCAACGATATTCGTGGGCACGTTTCCCGAACTTGAGATGGCTTTGTACACGATATGTTTTTATACGAGGCCGAATAATTTATGTCCCGTTTCACTTGGCGGAAAGAAATTTAATATATTCACGCATTCATTTAGATATTACGGACAAGATGTTATAGATCTTGCGCTTCCTATTTTTTAATTCTGTATAATATGAATCAATTCTCGAACGTGATAATGTAAATTATTAAAACATACAGTTTGAACCCATTTTAGCAGACAATATCAAATGTAAAAATGTGTGATTGCAATATATATATTAACTTTTTTTTATTTATGTAGTGCGACAAATTTTGTTACAATAATAAGAAATATATGTATTGCAATTTAGTTGGAAAATTTTTGCGGTTTTATAATAAATATAATAATTTCTTTTCTTATCTTATTCTTACATGATAAAATATAATCTTTTAATATTTAAAATTAAATAAATTTTATAATATTACAGTATAATAATAATTTATAGAATAAAGAGTTAAAAAATGGTCATAAAAAAGAAAATTATATCACAATTATATCACATTTTTAGCAAAACTATCATTATTTTTTTAATATATTGACTGTTTCGAATAGATTAAGTAAAGAAAGTTACTCTATCTAGCTCCAATCTTGAACGTACCATTGCCTATTCGAAGAATGTTTTAGGATTACAGAGATTGATAGGAAAGATAAAAGTATGTTTATGAGCAGTAGTACAGATAAAGCCAAACTTGAATTTGACAATTGGTGAGTACATACATATTGATAATATATACATACTATTTATTTTATTTTAATTTTTTATTAAATTTATAATTACTGTGATTAAGTATTTAATATGATTTGTTATTAATAAATTTTGTATATTATGTACTGAAGTAAATCACGCAAAATATGTACGTATCGCTTTCAAAGTACCGTTTTCAGAGCAACCAACGATCCAGAAATCTGTTAAAGAAAGTGCAAATAAAATCTTGACTGATTTGATAACTTTAGATACATCAGGAAAAGCTTCTATAAGAGTTATCATTCTTGCTGTTATCCAGTAAGTATTTTGCAATACATGAAACAAAACGCCTACAGTGTAGTTGCATTTTATAAATTCCATTGTGATTGTTTTCCAGGATGGGCACGAGATTTGTTTCGTGGACTATGATTTAGTCAACTTTCTAGAGGATTTAGACAACTCTCATTTCCAGATTATTCGAGTGAAGAAATTTTAAACAGATATATTAAAAAGGAATCAACAGACAACGCGTAAAAAATTACTTGTACCGTTGAATTATTTGTAATTTATTAATTTTAAGTGTAGGAGGAGTTTGAGAGACTTGATACAGGATAATTTGATACAGGAGTTAAATCAATTCAAATGTCTCATTCAAATTTTGCGCCAAGCTTGTCAAGCCGACATGCGAATCATGTTGTAATATGACATCCTAGTGCCCAGATAACATGCATATTGCATAAAATATCTAAAAGACCTCATTTAGACATCTTTTAGACATAAGACAGTGGTGACTAACGACCACTAAACAGCGTGAAATTTGAACGAGTATTTGAAATAGTTCAACTATATTATACGGTCGAATCTCCGGGACTCCTCCTAAATATTGTGGTGGAATGCTAACTGACTTAAGTGAAACACGATACCTAAATAAAAACATGTTAATATGCAAATAAAAAAATGTTCTCATAGTTTTGCGAAAACAAACTATACTTTTTGTATCAAATTGTATGGAATTAAGTGCCATGTAAAATCTATGTCATTATTCTCATTATCAAATTGAATTGAATTTTATTACATAAAAATCTAGCATCACAATTCAAAATTCTCAATTCGGTCAAAAATTTTGTATGAGTAGGAAACTGATTTTTTATAACTTTTTCGTAGAAATAGAAGATGCTGACGCTTAGACATAAAATGGTAATTCTGGGATACGAACGTTTATCAGCTGTAATTATACTGAAAGCATTTAATTGTATTAGTGAATGGTCAAAAGGTCAATAACGTAATCTTCCAACGTGCCTATATCATTACCAAGAAAGACGCAATTACTAAGAAGACTGATAAACGTAAAAAAAATATACATGTATTTATCATCTTATAGCCTTCGAGCACGCCAGTGTTCTCAAATTAGTGTAAGACTATCGTTTCCATATAATAGCGATGAAAGTCCGAATTTTGCTATTTCTCTTTCTCTTAACGTTTATTTTAGCCAGTAAGTACGGACACAATAGCTTTATATAAAATTATTTTATGTATTATTATATATAAATCATTTTTTTTATGTAACATTACTGAAATTAAGCTTTTATGTAATTGTTACATTATTATATTGATAATATTTCAAGTAATTTTTGACTGTCTAATATTTTTTTATCTCTACGTTAAATTAACTTTTTAATATGTCAACGAAAAAAACATTTTTCTTGGATTTATTGGACCTTATTCTTCATTTTCAGATTATGTAAATGCAGGAAGATCTGGATTCTCGCGAAGCTCGTCATCACGAAGTTCGTCATCACGAAGTTCATATTCTTCTTCGTCTAGACTTGGATCTAGTTCAAGCTCCAGTTCTAGACATGGAAGTTCATCTGGCAGCCACACAACGGGATCAAGACATTACGGATTCGGAAGTTCATCAGGTGGACACATGACAGGATCAAATCCTTTTGGACATAGAAGTTCATCAGGGGGACACATAGGATCAAATCCGACTGCAACTTCATCGAGTCAGTATATGATATGGTTATAATGAAAGATAAGGTACTATTTATTCCAATCTTTCTGTAGTTATAGCAAAATTATATCTTTTACTCTTATTGTAGGTCGAACCTCGCATCAACAAAATAAAGATGCATCTTCGACATTTTTACAAGCTGAAGGAGGAGGTGCCACACGACCCTGTAAGTGTTACAAAAAATAGTAATTATAACCGTTTTTCATTCATTTTTTACTGAACCATTCATTTTTTATATGAATATTTTTGTTGCTATAAAGCTCAAACTAATTCCGGACAATCTGATCGACTATCAGCACCACATGGCAGTACAGGTATTATTAGCATGAATCTTGTTATTTACAGTTAGAATATATTATTAGAAAGAAAGTATTTTCAAATGTTATGTAGCCGAGATATTATTTCTAATATTTTGTTTATTTCACATCTGTTTTCATTCGTTTGTCTTTTTCTGTTATATAAAAATTAATTCTCCTTCTATTAGGAACTTATTCTGGGAGTCATGGAACATCAGGCTTTACAACAGAGAGTAAACAAAATTCTGCACCATATCATCCATCAGCACCGCATAATCCATCAGCACCGTATAATCCATCAACACCGCATAATCCATCAGCACCGTACAATCCATCAGCACCGTACAATCCATCAGCACCGTACAATCCATATAGTTCAGCAGCACCGTCGACTAATCATTTGTCGAAATCCACTGTGGTACCTTCGCAAAATCATGGTATATACTTTTTACTATTTTCAATAAATTTATGCATTTAAATTCTTTATACTCAAGAAATAATATTTGTTAATTATAATTACTGATTATGACACAATTAACGTAAATTAAAAAAAGAAATGTATTAGCAAATATGAACAATTTAATAAACATAATTAAAAATTAGCAGATGTATATAATTTTCTTGCAGCTCCAACTTCTTTTGGCCAACCAAGCGCGCCTTATAACCCATCACAAGGAACTGCACCTAGTAATCCTCCATGGAGCAATCCTCATTTCAATCCGAGCCAATCTCACCCACCAGGTCCCACTTCTACTAACATCGGCTTCAAAGATCTGCATCCAACTTCGATGCCCATTCCTTCTGCACCTAACTCGCATCCTCCTTATCCTACTTCTGGTTTTAATCCTCCTCCTTATCCCAATCATCCCTTCAGTCATTCGAATCAACCTCACGTACCTCATGTACCTTCCACGCACAATCCCAGTAATTCTTTTCCCAGTCAATCGTTTGGATATCCTTCCAGTTACCCAGCGCATATTCCGCCACCCGTATCAGGTACATTCGGAAATCCTTATTCTACACATCCCGTCGGCGGAACGTATGGCTCAGCTGGACACACTTATTATCCTCAACAACATGTTCTGGCGCAGCCGGCAGCGCAACCATACATACCTGGACAAACAGTCATAATGGTTCCCGGTCAACAAGACACCGGCAGAGGCTTTGGTCAGATGGTGAAAGAAGCACTTGTATTCTCCACAATCAACGCCGGTGTGAATAGGCTGATAAATCCGCATCAGCATTATGTGCCTGATTACAGTAGTCTGAATAGAGATACCAGTCCGAGTAGTGGTACCAGTGAAACGCATATAACTTACAATAATCATTATTTTAATACAGTTGCTCCGGGTAATGTTTCTCCGGCTTCATCAAATATACCTCAAGGAAATGTTCCCGTTGCGTCTCCTATCAATCCAAATCCCAATCTAAATCTAGTGAACAATCCAGTTATTACTCCGGGTGTATCAATTCCTACTATTGTAAGCAACAGTAGCACAACGTATCCAGTTGGTAGTTCCATAAACACAGTAGGTACAGCTAACAATGTGGAAACTCCTTCAGTTGTACCTCCTAATGGATTTTCTACTAGCAATATAGGAAATAATCAAGGAATGTCCAATCAAGGAACAGCTATTTATTCTCCGCAATATAAAATATCAGATGACGATCTATTAATGTTGACCGAAGAGTTATTCGTGAAACAAGAAGTCGACATATCCAAGTATTTGACGTTACATCTTCAGAGTAAATCTGAAAACGTAACCGATGCAGCTAACGGACCGTAAGTTTTGCGTTTAAATCAATCCCAATTACTATTCTTATCTTATTTATACATTATTCGTTTCCAGATTAATTTACGTGCAAGAAGAGGCATATGACTATCCAACGATCTTAGCTATTCGAGCTTTGTACGACAATTACGAACACAATTCTATTGTGAAAGAAACTCGTACAGCGGAAAAGCGAAAGAGAGAGGACTTTCTATTAGATATGTTTGTTAATACGAATGTGATGGCCAGAGCTCTACGATGGTTATCAGATCGAGGTTTCATCGATCCCGATGATTTCGAGAGAAAGGACACTTTGCGGCGTATCTGGTTCAACATGTTTAATGGTGCTACGTCAGGTTTTGAGCGAGTGTTCACATCTGAAAAATATGGTACGGAGCTTCTTGGGGTACAGGACTGGATCTATTTTAATTATCAGGAATCGAAGGATCGTATTGATTACATGGGATACGTTGATATTATGAAGCTTGGCGACGTGAGTCATTATATTATATCTATGGATATATAATGTATGTAAAGTATATTGTCATGTCCTAATGTTATGCACGAATAGAATATAAAAGTATATTGTACATTTGTAAAATTGGTTATAGGAATTATTTGTTTTTTACAGAGAGCCTCATTGGTGAAATTGAACTTCCAAATGGATGACATTATTAGACCAAACGTAACGATATTCGTGGGCACGCTTCCCGAACTTGAAATGGCTTTGTACACGATATGTTTTTATACCAGGCCGAATAATTTATGTCCCGTTTCACTTGGCGGAAAGAAATTTAATATTTTCACGCATTCATTTAGATATTACGGGCAAGATCTTATAGATCTTGCGCTTCCTATTTTCTAATTCTGTATCATATAAATAAATTCTTGGACATGTGTGCAGTGTTGGGTAAGATACTCTTAAAATTTATCTTGATACAGATACAGTTACATGTACGAAAATTTATCTAAATACAGATATAGACATATTAAAATGTATACAGGTACAGATATCAGATACTTTAAAAGTATCTTCAAGTACATTTTAGATACTCTTACATTAATTTTATTGTAATAATGGTAATGTGTAAAATAATGTATTAGTTATTAAATGAATCATTTATTCATTCATTTTTGTTACATTTAGATAATTGAAAGAATTTATAATTATCATAAAATAATTTAGATTAAGAATTATAAGACGATATTATTTATCATTTGTGAAAAGTGCATTTGAAAATTAGTTCAGATGATGTGTTTTTTTATCTAGATACAGGTACAAATACTCGAATTTGAATGTACTTCAAATACAGGTTAGATATACAAAATGTATCTCTATACATGTATCTAGATACATGTATAGAGATACTACCCAACACTGTGGACATGATAATTATTAAAATATACAGTTTGAGCGCATTTTAACAGACAATATCAAACGTAAGAATGTGTGATTAGAATATATAAATTACTTTTTTAAATTTTTATTCATGTAATGCGACAAATCTCGTTACAATAATAAGAAATACGTATATGTATTGCAATTTATTTGGAAAACTTTTGCGGTCTTATAATAAACATAATAGTTTTTTTCTTCTTTTATTCTTATATGATAAAAAATGTTATAATATTTGAAATTAAATAAACAATATTTTTATTTGTCGTTGTGCGTGTGTGTATCTAAAATTTGATAACAATTGTAATTTTACATTGAAAAATACGATTTCCTTTTACTTCGGTGATGTTCTCTTCAAGAATGCAAAATTCAATTTTTTCTGAAATTTGTAATATAATATGAGTTAGTAAAATATATTTTTATACAAAGCAATGTTTTTTCCAAGTAATATTGAATTTAATAGATCTCTTTTAAAAAACACATTATTTTGAGATTTTATATATATATATATTACAAAAAAGATTTTAATAAATATTTTAATAAATGAACCTTGTAAAAAAATGAGCAAAAACGAAAAATCACAAGTTTTTATTAAGGAGAGATCGGTCTGAAAATGACTAAAGGAATTGTAGAGAAAGCGCGAGAAATCTAGAAAATACCGTCCATATATAGCTTTCTTTGAATATCTTTTAAGTAATATAATCTAAGTTTTATAAAATTTTAATAGTTGTTTAAAAAAAATTGTGTTAATAAATGAATTATTATTAATTAAAGTTTTAAACTGAGAAGCGTTTAATCGAATAATTCGACCAATTACAGCTATGTTACAGACGCATAGGATCAGTGGAAAGAGAAAGCCTGCAAAGCATGAATCATTCAATGTTACAGGCGATGGTCACTGGCGTCTAGGCCGTTCAGCATGAGGTCGAACGATAGTAGTCTGTCGACTGTGTGAGCAAACAGTGCGTGTCAGAGGTTTCTTCGAGTTTCGAACCGATTGAGACAACAATTCGGCAGAAGTGAAACGGGCAACAACAAATATGAGAATCAAGACGTGCCTAATCACCGTGATTGTGATTTTATTTATTTTCGGTAATGGTACATGTTATTTTTAAACAGATATTTATAGATTATAATTATTAAAGTGTTGTTAAAGTAACAGGTGCGTGTGAAAAATATCATCGGATTTATACAAGATGCTTTTATAAATTTGCATCAAGTGCATTAATAAGTTCTTCACTTAATCAATTTGTATTAAAATAATTTTGTTGAGCTTTTACGGAAAGTTCGATATTTAAAAACTGTATATGCGTTTCGCGAGTTATCTCCGTGTCCATATTCATTCTTAAAATGCCAACGTTTTATGAACGTTCCAGTTCACTTCATCAGAGCGAGAAGTAGTTTACGAAACTGGTATTTTTCAAGAATGGATATAAACACGGAGATAAGCCATGAAATACAAAGCTTCTATTATAGAAAATACCCATGGAAGCCTCAAAAGTATTAAAGTTTGATATTAATTATCTTAATAATCACTTTAAATTTTGTTAAACTTTAGAATATGCTTTCAAAATCTATGTGAAATGCTCTAACAATGAAATAATACTTTAATTAATCGAGAATCAAGTTTTAGTAAAAAAATTTTATTAAAATTTTGATGACTACGCTCCAAATTAAAAATCTGTTTGAGTAAATTTTCCTTGAAATCAAGTTACGTGTTAACACGGAAGCACAGAAGTTCGTGGAAACTTATTCACTTCTAACTGCCTATAATTCACGAATTACTAAAGCTAATTTATAGCTCACGAATTACTAGCAATTGTGCATGGAAACGTAATTTCTAATTTAGTCAGAAAATCTCATTGTGTGCAATACATATGTTGTGAATTTGAAAAAACCAGTTATTTCATCATTAAAAAAAATATAAAGGATATGTTTAATTAATAAACACGTTTGACTTGTGTCATTTATAAAATAAAAAAAATGATGTATGTGTGTATTATAGGGAGAGTGACGGAATTGAACTTATGCATATTTTTACGATTCATAAAATTGATAATTTTTAATTTGTTCTATATTTTAAAATATGCAAGAAAATAAAATGTATGAATAATGGATCAGCTGTTTAATTAGACGTTAAAAAATGGAGGAAGCATTCTAAAGTCACGTAAGATTTACGTATAATGCCGATAAATTGACTAACAAATATAGACTGCGTAATAAGTGAAATCAGTAGAGCAAATTGCTCTTCCATCTTACTCATAACGTCATGTCGTCAATGTGCTCCTCATATGGTATTATTCACTTGACGGCGTTTACTATAATTGCATTACTGCGTTTATGATACTAAATTGGAGATTCTCATCGAAAGTCACGTACGAAAACTGTTTTAAGATGCATTTGTCAAATTTAATGTTGTACAAACAATAAAAAAAATCGTAGAAATTTTCTCTTACGATTATAGTAGCTTTTTTAGAAGAATTGCAAAAAATTACATATAAATTTAAAAACGACATATGTGTGATTGTAAAGCTATATCGAAATAATTATTAATAAAAATTGCTATTTTCATTACGAAGAGAATGAAAAAAATGTAAATGGACTTGATTTTGAATATATCTATATATCTTTCTCTTGTATAATGTGCGCACGAACTCTCAATAAAGGTATTCATCGTAATACATAATATTGAGCCAATGAGTGAACAGGCAATTGCCGCTACATTATATAATAATCTGTTGAAGAACAATAGGCTTGGCAATCTGTACCGGTGTCGAATCGCGAGAAATAAAAGAGGACACCAAGTTCTATATAGATAGCTTAATAAGCACTCAATCAACGTGTTTTATGACGCAGAAATCTATCTGACATCTCGATTCATTCTAATATGACTACTACTTTTAATAATTTTCACAGTAGGAAATTGTTGGGAATATTCTGAAGTTTTATAACACATACAAATTTGCTTGTACATCTGTACATAAATTTAAATTACGAAGACTGTATCTTTAGCTATGTTTCATCTTTCTTATTCTAAGTTACAATACTCTAACAATAAATTACAATTCTCCTTAGTATTCTCAAGAATTTTCCTTTACGAAGTGGCATAAATGTCGATTTAATTTTTAATATTTAAGTACTGATATACGAAAAGATATAAATCGAATTTTGTGTAGTAATGATTAATCATAGCTGATAATGAGATGAAAGATGAGATGTAGTTAAATGTTGAAATCATTGCATATAATAAATTGCAGGTATAACATTGTGCTTACAGCGGACACAGATGGTCGTAGAACCAGCGGACGGAGAAGCGGTAGTAGTAGTTGGGGCTCCTCCGCCTCTCGAAGTACCTCTCGGCGAGGAGGAACTTCTCACAGAACAACTCAACGGCCCTCACAGACAGGTATGTAATATTATATTTATGCACATTTTATCACTGCATATTTATATTGTTATATTATTATCTATACGTTTTACTATAATAGTATTATATATCTCTATTGCATAATAATTATTTTTTAAATTACTCATGAGATTGTATTCGTCAGTTCTTCTAATATGTAGCATCGTGTTGCACAATATATGTATATTGTTATATACACAATATATATATGTATTGTAGCAATGAAAAAAGAAAACTCCGTATTGTCGATTCAGAAAAACTATAATCGTAAAAGATCATCGGTTTAAGATATTTTTCATAACTGTTTTACATAGAATTGCGCCGTGGTTTACAAATGTTTATGTATCTACGCGTCAGATCTCTTACAAATTCGATGAGTCACTGCTTCATATAGATAATAACCTTCTACGGCTTCGCATGTTTCATTCGTCTCTAATAACATCATCAATCCCGTTATGCAGGCTCAAATCCGAGTAAAATAGGATGGAACGTACAGAACACTAACAATAAAGCATCCGGGAGTTCCGGGACCAGCAATGTCAAACCTCCAGTATCTGAACAAGCTTCCAAGACTAGCGCGACGAATGTGCAATCAGGATATCCAGCTGCGAACGCACCACCATATACTCCATCGGGTATATTAATTATCCTTTCATATCTTAAAATAGGGGGAATGAAATTAATGTACTGGCAGTTTAAATTTCGATAAGACACTCGAGAATAAAATCTCTACGTCTTTTTGCATTTACGATATAGGAGATTAAAATTGCTAAAATTATATCTAATGAAGTATTTTTTGAAGTTAAAGTTACAATATTTCTCCTTGTAAAATCTTGATTTACGATTTTAAAATCTCATTTTTATCAAGATTTAAAGTCTCCTTTTAAAATACCAATTTCCAAACAGCACTTTTTATTTAAGGGATATCCTGAGCACATCCTTAGGACATAGAGACGTCTTCAGGGCGTCCCTTTGAGAATCTGTGCTGCGTGAATCTCTTCGTATAATTGCATAAAGATTGTAATTTTCATAGAATTTATAATTCTAATCTTTCCATATGGTTTCTAGGCGGATATCCTCGGCAACCCGCCAGCAATCCTTATGGCGGCACGGGTTACAACCAGGGCTACCCGTCCTACAATGCCAATCCTTCGTACCCCGGTTACGGTGGCCACTCACCGTATGGCCAGGCTTACAATCCGTCTATGCACCATAATGCGCCACCAGCCTACAGTCCTTACGGTGGACAGTCCCACGGCGGTTTCGGTGGACAGCAATCGTTCGGTCAACCGTCCTATGCCCAGCCATCCTACGTTCAACCGGCTATCGCACAAGCGCCGGCACTCACCGTCCTGCAACCGAGCCGACCTGGTATCGGTCAACTGGCCAAGGAAGCGTTGGTTTATTCCAGTGTGAGCGCGGGCGTGAGCGCGGCTGTAAACAGATTGTTACCGGGTGGCATCTATGGCAGAAGTCCGGGATATAGTAACAGCGACGGCGCCGGTGCCGGTGGTAGCCGCACCGAGATTACATACAATAATTATTATTACAATCAGTCGAATCCGACTAATGGGCAAGCACCGGCAGCGCCTGCGAATAATAACGGTGCGGCTGGCCCCGCCGCCGCCTCCGCCGCCTCCAATCCGCCCAGCTCTGCAATGCCGGTTCAGCCGCCACAGGAAGCGGATAAAAAGGCTGAAGCTAGCGCACCTAGCAATGCTAATTCGCCCAGTCCTCAGCAAGAAAGCAATCCGACTCAGCCGAATTACCCGATCTCTAACGATGAAGTGAAGAAGCTATCGGAAAGTCTTTTCGAGGCGGATAAGAACAACGCGTACAAGTACATCACTGTAAATCTGCAGGGTGAGACGAAGGAAGATAGTACTACGGATGACGCTCCTTTGCCGTAAGTAGCTAGAACCGTTATCCTCATGTTGAAGAAAATAATTGGACAAAATAATTCCGCGCATTAAGAGTTTCATTGACCTCGTCTTGATATAATTTCAGCCTACTCGACGTCAAACCGGAAGCGTATGAAATCCCGACGATTAAAAGCGTGCTGGCGTTGCACGATAATTATGCGATAGACGTTAAAACGAAAGAAACTGTCACGCCCGACGAGCGTAAGGAGGAAACGGAGCTGCTCGACAACTTTATGGAGACTGATGTGTTTAAAACGGCAATGAAGTACCTGGCCGACAAGGGATTTATTCCGAATGACGAGTATGAGTTTAAAGACACTCTGAAACGTATTTGGTTCTCACAATTCCAGCGAGTTGAGGGAGAGCCATCAAGTTCTGGCTTTGAGGCAGTATTCCTCGCAGAGAAGCTCGACTCCTACATGATCGGGCCACAAAATTGGATTTACTTTGCCAAACAGGAGGCGCAGAAGAATCTCGACTATCGCGGATATATAAAAGATATCAAACTAGCAGACGTAAGTAACGACACACTCACCTATTTGATAATTTATTCTACGTGTTTATTACATAATTTCTTTGTCTTCACAGAAGGCAGAAGTTATCAAGATACGTTCGGCATTCAATGTACCTGACACGAAACATTCCATCACGACCCTTCTCGTCGGTTTCTCACCCGAGTTAGAAATGGCTCTTTACACAGTATGCTTCTACTTGCGTCCGAACGACGTTTGTCCGGTTTCATTGGGCGGAAAAGATGTCAACCTCGTTTCTACCAGATTTAACTATTTCGGCAAAGATATTCTGATCGCCGGCTTTGTTGCATGATGAAGTCCGAATTAAAACTTTTTTGAGATTTTTTTATAAATTGTATGATTAAAAATTTCAGTAGTACCTCTAAGAAAAACGTTCAGACAAATCTTATGTCAAAATTAATCTTATGTCATAGAACAAATAAAATTTGTATGTTCTCATACTGCTTTTAGTTTAATTAAGGGGATCCTAAAGCCGTCTGTATTACCGATTAAATCGTAATTTTTGTATAACAAATACTTTTTTCTCTTTCACAGATTCGAAAATCCTTTTCCAGGATTAAAGTATACACATTAATACGTGTTTATGAGATTTATGCTGAGAATGACAAAAAATTTCGAAATTGAAATCTTAAAAAAAATTTTTTATCGTTCTCGGTATAAACTCCAGCTCACAAACACGTATTAATGTGTATACTTTAATCTTGGAAAAGGATTTCCGAATCTGTGAAAGAGAAAAAAGTATTTGTTATACAAAAATTACGATTTAATCGGTAATACAGACGGCTTTAGGATCCCCTTAATATATACACATACTCGTATATATATATATTTATGTAGCATGATATTTTAAGGCGAATTTTGTGCTTTTATTCATTTATGTATTGAATATGTACAAACTTGTATTAATTGTGAAAAAGAAAACAAGCGAGATCTCTCTTTCTCATGGATCATTTTATATTTCCTACAATAAAATCGGAAGGGAAAAATTTTAATGCTTACCTCAGATATCCTGGTGCTCCTTTTTTCTAATTCCGAAAATTCTATCACTGGTATTATAGTCGGTCGTCCGTGGGCGCATCGATTGGGAAACTTCATATGCTTCAATAATTGTATAAGACTTGTACACTGCTCCAAAGTTAGTTTATCGCCGAATTTAATAGCACCTAAAAAGTTCCAAAACTAATAAAAAAAAAGAAAGTTTATAAAATACAGTTATAGATTTGGAATATTTCGAAACACAGTCCTCTTTGACGTAATAAATCTTTAATATAACAACCACTATACATATATATATATATATATACACAGGATGTAAAGTATGTTGCCATACTCAACAAAGCGATTCTTTGATTTATTTCAAGTAAAAAAGTCCATATAAACGTGTGTCCTAAACGGATTTTTTTATTTGAAATAAAGAATCGCTCTGTTGAGTATGGCAACATACTTAACTAACACCCTGTATATACATAATCATATACATAAATATTAAACAATATAATGAGTACCATGACAAGCCTCAGATGCTATAGCATTATGAATAGTTAACGGTAATGCGTTTGTTTGACTTGTACTACAATTCTTTATCACATCGTTTAATAAACCACAGATTTTTGGCAATAATTTTTCGCTATTATAGGGACCATTATTTGTAACCAAACATTGCGGTACTGTGCGTATTAATAACGTATTCTCCTTTAATGATCCTAAACTTATGCCGTATTTCCTCAACAAAATTTGATTGCGTAGGAATAAATTGCACATTTCTGTAGGAAATTCCAAAGATAGAGGATCACGCAAATTAACCGCGAGCAACTCGTTCTCATTTTGCACCTTGTATCCTAATAATAATAATAATAACAACATTACAAGAAGATTCAGTATTATACTTATAATATCATATTTATTTGATTAAAAAGTTAATTTAATACTTTATTTAATTTTTAAATAAACTATTCAGTTAAAAAAATATTATTTGTATCAAAAAAAAGTATTATAATTATTTACTAAGAAGTAAATTTTCATAACGTATTCTTTCATGGACGGCATGTTGATCGATCATTAATAAAATTTTCATTTCATTCCACGTCATCCACGCAGCGATAAATTCGTTATTAACTTGATTAATGATCTACAAAAAAATATATTTATCAAGACAGCTCCTTTTGAGATAATTTATGGTTTTGAAATTTACGTACGTACTTTTATGCATTTTAATGATGCTTGTGACAGTCTAAATTCGTATAATTTTTGCTTCAACTTACAAGGATGCACCGCTATTTGTTCATGTTGGCAATTTTCTGCCACTAAATTCAAAATATTTATCAAACTGAGTTATATAAATTGTTCCATCTAAAAGTTAAAAATTACTTACACGGAATCGTATCATTAGGACTGTTAAAACATTTTACGTTTGTCAATTTAACATGACGATGTTGTAGAAGACCGTGCAGTTTTCGTGGCAGAAAATCAAACTGATTATTGTTACGTTCAAAAAACTGCCGGGAACGTATGTCATTTTCGGGAAATATATTTATATTTCTTGTAGTATCGCGCTTCTTATTATTTGTATAATAAGTCCAATTCGACCATTCGGAAAGAGGAGAAATCATGTTTATAGTATGATAATTGCTATTGCCACAATAAATTTTATCAGATTTAATAGAATTATTTGTTATGTCAAAATTCATGGAATTTCCTTGCGTTTTATAAACGTCATTATGCATCTTTTTCATAACTTTATTCTCATACAAGTTTGCACGGTTCACAGAAGTAAAATCTATTTGATGTTGGATGCTATTTAATACGTCATTATTTTTCTTGTCTATATAACAGTTGGCAGTTTTAATATTATCACTTCTATGCTGTTTGTTGAAATAATCGGTTGATATAATCGTCGACGTAATTTTTCTTCTTTCAAGCATAATCATTCTGCTTTTCATCATCGAAGACGTAACATTTTTACATCTATTGATATCATTGGCAAAAACAAATTTTTCTGTTTTTAAATATATTTGTTTTAAAAGCTGCGTTTTACATGAATAAGGGGTAACCGCAGAAACTGTAGCTTTTTCTCCGAGACATTGGAAGGCGCAATTTTTAATAGTATTTAATATCTTTTGTATATTATAAAACATGATGTACCTTTTTCCGTTTTCAGTAACGCGCATGAATTCCTTCTGTGAGAACGTAAGAAAGAATAAGATAAACACATTTTCGTCGTATGGATCGCGCGCATTAGATTTCTGATCAGAAAACAAATTTAGCTTCTCTTTGAAGACAATTTTAATCAACTTCAGAATGAGAGGGCAATAGATCGGCCTGTGATTTAAAAATATCCATTGCATCGCGTTTTTATCAGATAATCCCACGTAACCATGATAATTGCTGTTACGTTCAGGACCGCATTGTATCGACCATACATGATTCAATGGCAGATCCTTCCCAACCAGTGTTCTTAGGACTTCGATCGAGTTGTGCGGTTTCGCAATTCTCAGAACAACCTTCTTTTGTTCTTCGTCTCTAATCGAAAATGATACCTGATTGTATTAATATAAAAAAAATATTATGAGATAAATTATCGTAATTAACAATCACTACTATAAATTAAATCGTACTTCTAATTTTGTAACAGCTATAGCCGCGATAAGAAAACAAATGGTAGATGTATCCCACTTTTTATGAGGCATTTCGTGAAAACCGTAGATGGAGACCGTCGTGCCTCTCGAAGGTCTCTGTTCTACTTGCTTCAAATTGAGTGCAAATCCCATCTCGAACGCCTTTAAGGAAAATAAGTAAAAAAGAATCACTCTTGAAAACATCTCAAATAATATAGCCATCTTTTAAAATCTTAATTAAATTAAATTTAAATTTAATTTAAATAATAAAATTTATAATTAAATTCAATATTAATAATAAATTTATCGATGTAAAATTAATTTATCTTGATTTTAAAATTTTAAAGATGTAACGACAAGAGCAACAGGAGTGTGTCTATATTTTTACAATAATTATTTTCATTCATATTGCGAAATAATTTAATAACAATTTAAGTTAACAACTACAAATAATACCTTCACGAATGTCTCTTCAGAATATTGATGCCTTGAAGTAATCATTAGACGATCAGCCAAACGACGGATATCTGTCAGATTGTTTGATTCAAGCAGTTTGTACACCTGTTGCTGATCGCCTATGGTCGCTTCTGCGTCATATTTCGCGATATGTTTGAGCATGTCTTTCGGTATTCCGACGCCATTATCGACAACTTGAATTTCGCATTTTGTCGTGTGAATTCTTATTGCGATTGCCGTGGCGTGTGCGTTCAAAGAATTTGCTACCTATAATGTTTTATCCGGTTTTATGTGTATGCTATCATTCGTTCCTTAATTTACTTAATAAAAATAGATACAAGATAATATATATTAGATATGGTAGACTAATGAGATTATGCCGGGATAAAATGTTTCCACTTTTCTTTATGATAATACATGGATCAAAATGTAAAATTCAATAATTAAAAACGCAATTAATGCCGTAATAAATAAATAAATCAGAAAATGCAATTTGAGAATTAAATTAAGAATGTATAATATCCTATTAAATAATTCAAATTATATATTAAACTGTGCAGATGATGGATTCTAAAATGGATGCATTTAGAATCTAACATTTTTTTAAACGCAATAGCCATATTTGCAAATGCGTAGAATTTACGAATGTCAGAAAAACGGAAACGTATATTCTTATGTAAATTATTTTTTTAGTATTAATGACATAACGTTTCATGTTACTTGCGCTAGTATATACATCATAAACTATTCGCGGATAATAGGAATATAATTGTGCGAAAAATAGCGTACCAATTCTATGACGCATCGTCCGAAAGACGCGATATTTGACATCGTCAACATTTGCACAGTCGATTGTTCTGTGTTATCCTGCATCGTTCTTGCAGCTCTGTAATGAGAAACTAAATCAGAAAGTGAATAACGAAAGCACCGTTTTTCTTTCAGGAGTGTTCAGGAGAGACTTTCATCATGGCGTCGAGAATCCATGCACAACCACAACACTTCTTATCTACACTTTTTACATTTCCTCCATTACCTTAAAAAACAAAAATACAGATAGATAGATAGATAGATAGATATCGTTACATTTATTAAGTGTTCTAAAAACTAGTCTTCTAAAGCGCTGAAAAATAATACAAAATCAAGCAATATAAAATAATAGTGAAAGTTGAATACATAAACTAAAATATAAAAATAAAATTTAAAATAAAATTTAAAATATCAAAATAAAATTTTAAAAAATTATAAAAATAATAATAAAGATAAAAACAAAATAAAAGAAAGGCGAGAACAGACGAGCAGACAACAAGCGCAAAGTTATATGACGCAAAAAGAGTTATGAACTTATACTTAGAGCCACTGTCACCAAGCTCAGTTAACTTAACTGGCCAGTTAGTTCATCGGAATTGATCAATCGCATTTGTCATTTTGTTTGCTTCAAAGCAAATAATTATACAGTTTGTCTTAATCACGAGACGTGGCACACCAAATGCTGCGCGGGATGCCATTCCAAAATTTCGCCGCGCAGCAGCAGAAAGATTGTTTAAAAAACTCTGTGCGCAGGTAAAAGCAAATGATCTTTTGAAATTCTAGTATATAAAGAGAATAATAATGCAAATATATGAACACTAAATGAATATATGTATACGGAGTCTGTCCAGTGTCTGGAAAATATCCATTCTATGGATATGTCTTTGTATGCATATCACCTGGGTATGCTATTGTAAAAAACGAGTATTCATTTAGAGGAACCTTCATGAGCTTGGCTCCCGTCAAGCGGCACGGCCCTGCAGATTTTCTCACAGTTTATGTCGTCATGGTACTGATCGAGATTCAATTTAATCTGAAATCTACGAGAAGGAAAAAGAAAAGAACAATGATATCGTAGTCGTGTAAACATCGCCCTTACGGAAAAAACGTTGAAAATTTCGAGAAAATACTGAAAATTGGATGAAAAACATTGAAAACAAAAGATCAAATACTTTCCGGATAGACCTCATAATATATATAAATAAATATATATGTATATGTATAAATGGAAATTTTCTATATAAAAAGAGTAAATATATAAATATGTAAAATGTGTGATGAACTATGATCTTTAAAATGTAAACGGAACAAACAGGTCTGTTGTTGTGATTTGCAACGCGGGAGATCTCACAATTAGATTTCCACATTATGCAAAAAGCGACGCGAAAGTGATCTCATTGTTTCCAATTCAATAAAAAAGTTAAGTGGAGGGAAGAAATAAGCGGTGATCAATCGCGAATGTATTTATAAAAATCTCTTTATTCTTTTTTTTCTTATTGCATCTACTAAAAAGTTCCTGTATTCGTCTCTTTCAAAATGCTATGTATATAATCCTGGAAAAGAAGTATGGCTCTCTCTTTTTTTCTTTAATAACAAGTGCCAAGAACGTGACAACTTAATATTAACATTCGAATAGCTTTACACGGTTCCTTCACCCTGCGTTCGGGGTGCGCTAAGAGTATTTATTAATATAATTTATTTAACATTCGGGTGAACGACACAACTAGGAGAAACTTTAATCGTAACGATTACCGCGAAGAATCCTGATAGCTTTAATGGGAGACCTCGATAAAGTCGCTAGCAATTTTATATCTTTCTATAACAATCCGCACAATAAACTTACGAACGGTCTTTGAAATTAGTATACTGTTAATTATGATCTAAAGAGACATTATGGTATTTCTTATTATTTTGTAGTTTAAATTATTTTGGTATTTGGAAACTTAACAAACACAGCGGATATAAAAATAGTTTAAGTCGTACATATAATGCGTACATATATACATACACATATATATACATATATCATGCTGATTATAATTATACATATATTATATATAATTATATTAGTATAATTATATATTATAGAGGAGGGTGGCCTAAATCGGACCTATTTACAGTTTTTGCTCTCTATAAGGTGTAAATAAAGTTTGATCGTAAAACCGAAGGTATCGTTGGAAAGATCATTTAAGTCCTTTCATTTTTGCTTCAGATCACTTTGACGTATTTCTCATCTGTGTTGAACTATAATGGAAAATGTAAAAATGCTTTTTCCGGTCCGATTTGGAACTATTGGTTCGATTCCAAATCGGACACTCCTATTTTATGGACTTTTAAGTAGAATTTTAAAATATTTTAATGTATTTTTGTTAGTATTGAGTAAAAACGAGCAATTTGACAATCAAAGATACAAATTTTATTCAGAAAAAAATTACTGACAGTTTATATTATTAGAATTGAAATCAATAAAATTCAATTAATTTGAATCTGATGATTCATGATATTTTATTGATTTAATTCCTTGGACCAGATCTAGTCGGCCGATCACTAGTACTACAACCAGGCCTATAAGTTATCTACTTGTCCGATTTGGACACGGGTCCTTTCGAAAAATTATATAGAACATTTAACAAATATTGTATTTAGAATTGAAATCAATAAAATTCAATTAATTTGAATCTGATGATTCATGATATTTTATTGATTTAATTCCTTGGACCAGATCTAGTCGGCCGATCACTAGTACTACAACCAGGCCTATAAGTTATCTACTTGTCCGATTTGGACACGGGTCCTTTCGAAAAATTATATAGAACATTTAACAAATATTGTATAATAAATCGCAAAAGTGATCACAAAATGCTTGATATTTTTTAATTCTACACTCTTTAATTATCTTAAATCAATTACCTTTCAAGTTTTTAACACCTTTTACATGATTTACAAGGATTGTCTTTTTTAAAAAAATTTTCGCACGATGGCTAAAAACACATATTTATGTCTATTTTATGAATGTTATGACAGAGAACTGTCAAGCTGCTGTCACATGTTCGGTGTCTTATAAGGTCTTTACATTACAAATAGTACGCAATCTGCTTATCCATATTCATTTAAATTAAAAAGATCCTATTTGGAACACGGTCCGATTTATACCACTCTCTTCTATATATAATATTACATGTATATATGTATATATATTAGATTTAAGACACGTGGAAAATACGAAGTATATTGCTCGTATTTCAATTCATCAATTTGTGCTATTAATCATCTGCATCATTTACAATTGATATAACATTTCCAATGATAAAAACGTTAATCATGTACGCAAACTATTTAAAATAGTTTTATATATATATATATACATATATATATATGAAACTGTAGCGATATACATGTATATAGATATTATCTCGCTGTCCATATCATATCGCGGGCGCACGCGAGATATTACCGTGTCTTATACACATATATGTATGTATATCGTTAAAAATATATATCGCTATAAATTTGATACAATTGCATTACCCAGTGTTCCATGAGTAAAAAAATAATTTAAGTCTAATCCAATAAATTTACCAAATATTTAAATACGTCTTAGAATAAAAAAATGTATACAATTTTTATAGAGACATGATAATTGTAATGTTTTAAGATTTCATAAAAATAAAAAAAATAAAACTAAAAAAAATTAAAATAAAAAAAATAAAAATAAAAAAGATTCTACTAAAAATAGACGTAAATTCTTTTAATAATACGAATAATATGAATAATTTTAAAAGAAAACGCGAATAAATTCTCTGTATTTTCTGTATTTGTTAATTTTCTGTATTTGTTAATTATTATGAAACACTGGTTGCACATGGCCCTTTCTTTTCCTCGTTAGATAAATGATTTATTTACGTTGTGTTTAAAAATGTAAATGTACAATTTCTCAAAGAGAGTATCTTAGCGAACAAAGCAAGTCCGTAAATATCATTTTTATAAAAAAATTATATAAAAAATTAACAGCATACTCTTTTCATTAGCAACGCTTTTCTCAATTTACACATTTTCTTCAGATTACATCAGTAACAGAGAGTTCTTATTACAATTGGACATATTAAATATATTTAATATATCGCGAGCACATACTAGATATATTCAATAATTAAGAAATAATATAAAATACATGTTTCTTCTTTTAGAGAAGCGAGCTTGGAAGAAGAATATAGTTTAAATTTAATTTCTAAATTAAAATCTATACATATACAAAAAAGCATAAAAGTGTCGGATTGAGAAGCTCGCTATATAGCATATTGTAATGAGTTTATTGTAAAATTATTGTAATAACAATCACATATCGAGTCATCTATCAACGAGATATAACACACATATTAAAATGATGAGACATAAATAATTTAGCGGCATCACCAAGTATCTTGACGCTAGTATAGCGTTGAAAAATCATGTAACATTAAAAATATATATTTATATATATATATATGTATAAATTGACGAGTTATTCCTATAAATATCCTCTAAAATCTGCTGTGATAAATCAATCACTCTTAAAAACAAATTCGCGATTTATTCGACTTTAGGCACCAATGGTATGCAGACCCTGTCTTTGGTACATACGACCGATTCGATTTTTGTTCATATCTGAATAAAGAAGACGGACTATCACAGTCTTCTGCGTTTGAATATACTTATTTCATAGCGATTTCATCGTACGGATACTTCGTTCTTACATTTATCTCCGTTCTTGCATGTTCAATGCGAAGAATTTGTATTATTACATTTCGTTTATCTGTGTGATACAGTCCTAAAGCACATGTTCATTAACAAAAAACTCAGTCTTCTTCCTTCTTCTCCGGCTTCAAGTCTACCATTGCGTGTATCTCGTCAGGACTGTATCTGTAAAAGCAAAAAAAATATATAATAATTAATATTATATCTTCAAAATTTTAAATAAAAATTAATATATTGTGAATGTGTTATTTTAAATTTGTAAAAACATAAAAAGTAAATTAAGATACGTCATTTAGCAAGAATGTTTAGATTTGTCAATGTATAACATGTAAAGTTTATTTAAAATTTTAAACAATTGTAATATGTATATGTTTATAATTACCCTAGTAGACTTTGTAAGTCGCATACAAAGCGATATACGTATCGCTTGCCAGCAGTTTTGTGTATAATGTTCTTATCGTAATAATAGCGTAAGCCTCGGCTTAGTTTCTCGTAGTTCATCTTGGGTTTGTTCTTGCGAATACCCCAACGGCGTGCAACCTCGTCCGGATCGGTCAGTTTGAATTCCCAGCCATCGCCGGTCCACGAAATGAAACCTTGACACGCTTTGTCAGTTAAAAGCTCCAGTAAAAATTGCCATAACTGAATCGGACCTGATCCAGTGAAGCATGGTGGGCCGCCGCCTAAAAATATGTCATTTGATATATTTTATTAAGATTCTCTTAATATCAAAATATCTGGAGACACGATAGTGTCTCGGCGCTAAGCCATAGCGCGAGACACTGTCGTGCCTCCTTTACGCGAGTCGGCGAGTTGCGCTGGATCGAGATTATAGGATCTCAATAACAGCTATCTCAATCGAGTTTTATGTATAACTTAATCGATATATATTAAACAGTAAAATAACTGTTTAGTAAAATATTTACTGTAACTTTAAAATTTAACATATTATTTTTCGTGCCTACCAATAATAAATGTTTAGATAAAAAAGAATATAAAGAGTTGGCTTGAATAATCACTATTAGAGTTAATTTGAATAATTCACTATTATTATAGCATGCGTTAAGTAATTTGATTCTCAGAATGATTACCTCACACACGTATATAATACATATGAGAAATTTTGAATGGAAAAATATTTCACTGTGATAAAAACATTAAAAACAAAATATCTCCGGATCATGAATTTAATGCCAAAATAATTGAAGATAAATAAATTGCGTTGTCTCTCTCTCTCTCTCTCTCTCTCTCTCGAAAGATAGAAAATCTCCAAATGATAACAAGAATAAATCGGGGAGTTGATCACGGAGTTGGTATACTTTTTGGATAATTTTTATACAACGGCTATGTAATTCAGCGGCAATCCAAACGAAATTTTGGGTAATCCAAGGTAATTGGTAAATCTAAATAATCTTTAGCGTTCTCAGATAATCTTGAATAATTTAATAGGAAATTCTAAATAATCTTCAATTTTTGAAGTTACCGAACGCGATTAACGAGCATTTTGTACCTTTTTACAATAATATATATTTTCAATCGATTTATGATGTAAAAAAATTGAGTTTGTAAAAAAATTGCCTTTTTATAATCTAGGAATTGTCATCGTTAAGTTGTAATTTTCGCGGTACCACATCTCGTAATGCTTTCTCTCTCAGGCTGCGAATATTTGTAAACGAGCGTTTACAAATTACAAAATGCATCCTTATCTACAACTTTTGGTAAGCCGTCGTTATTTAATTTAAAAAAAATAAAAATTATTTAACACAAAAAAGATGTTCTTTAATGACGATTGAATTAGCAAAAGATACGATCCTAGCATGTATACAGGGTGTCCCAGAATAATCGCCAAATAATTCGTGTGCTAGTAGAGCGGACTTTAACTGAGTCGAAAAGATCTTTACCATTTTGCAATTTTCGCAATAGTTAACAAGATATTAATTTCTAAAAAAAAAAAAAAAATCGCCGAATATAGTTTTTAATAATTTTTTACTCAAGTACTATCAACTTTACACAATAAATGACCAAAATTGTTTCTTTTCTTCTCATAGATTTCTGAGAATTTTTTCAGAATTTTTTAGTATCGCATTTTCTGATATTGGTAAAAATAGTTGCCAAAAAAAATGCAGTACTAAAAAGTTGATAAAAAATTTGGAAAAAATTCTTAGAGAAGAAAATAAACAATTTTTGTGTCTCTTGCTGTTTTTCTGTAAAGTTGATAGTATTTGAGTAAAAAATTATTAAAGATCAATATTCGGCAATTTTTAGTAATTAATATTTCGTTAACCTTTGCGAAAATTGCAAAATGATACGGGACTTTACGACTTAGTTTAGTCTCTATTAGCACATAAAATATTCGGCGGTCATTTTGAAACGCAGTATAATATAGAGACGCTCCTCAGGCTCCAGAGCCAGAGCACACGTCATACGTGGCAAAGCCGCAAGCTTAGAGCGGTAATAGGAGGACGAAGGGGACGACATGACGATGGTAGGTGAATCAGCCCAAAATGGCATCTAGTAGCACTGTTTTAACAGTTTGATCAAATAAATCTTGACAAAATTTTTAATTTCACACTAAGTTGTAATATCGTTTAACAAAGAGTCTGTGTTACTATTGATGTTTTATAAATATTTTTTATTTTATAAAATACCTATTAATATTTAATTGGATATTGTTTTGTTAGTATTAAAAAATCTCAAACGTTCGACTATTCGTTACGAGTAGCCGAACTTGTTACTATCTATACATATAATAGAGGAGAAGGTGGTATTATGGCACCCCAGTTATATTTTACACAATAACTTTGTTAATAATCAATATTTAAGTTTAAAACTTGACAATTATATTCGTTAAAATGTTGAATCGATTCTGGACTCAAAGTTACGAAATATTAATTACTTAGGATACTATTAATAAAAATATGGCGATATTGCATAATGACTCGAAGAAAAAAATGGGTGGTAATGTGGCCTTCTATAAAAATAGCCTTAAAATATTAGTTTTATTTAGAAAACAGTATTTAGTTACAAAATTAACAAAAAAGTAAAACATTTTAAAATGTATGCAAATGAATGTATATACATTCACATAACTTTTACATATAAGATGCTCAGTACTAAAAATCTTTGTACTATAAAAATATAGTAATAACGTAATATAAACTATAGACTAACAGTAAAGCTACAATTGATTATCAAATAATTATTTTGGTATGAAAACCTCAAAAAAGAGGTCGTGAGTAATCAATATCCATA
>NW_017256836.1:921487-923741 GCF_001594055.1 Mycetomoellerius zeteki | reverse complement strand
CAGTCAAATAAAATGTTAAATAGCAAATAACACACTCAAAAATACATATATTCATGTGATAATACGCTCAAGTTTAAGAAAAATGAGGAAGTAGGCGTAATTAAATGCTAAACCTCAGAAACATTTCGAAATACATGAAAGTAAAAATGCGTTATAATAAGTGCTGGCTATTGAGTATTAATATTAGTATATAATATTAGCGTCATAGTGTAACGGCGAGCTACTGAACTAATAATTCCGTAAGTAATCATTAGGATTCGCTACATAATAGCGGAGATATTAAGGGAGGTCACAATATATATATTAGCCATAATACCACCTTCTCCTCTTCATATTCTGTTTACGAAATTTTTATATTTTTGTGTTCCTGTATGCAATAAATATTTGTTTTGTAAAATTGCGTTTTTTTTCTTAAGCAGTGAAAATCTAAAATCAATATTCTCGAAGATACTTATCATAGTGGTCTATAAAGATATTCTAGAGTGATCTGAAGAAATAATATTTTACGTACTCGTATAAGGTAATCTTAGATGAGCAAAGTAAATTTGGAAAAATCTCAGATAATCTCAGAAAATATGACATAATTTTAAATACTCAAAGGTAATCTTGGATAATCTTAAATAATCCGAGGTAATTTAAAAGTAATCCGTATCAAGGATAATTTTTGTACACTATAATCGCTCGTAATCAACCCCTCGGAATAAATAAAAAAATGTAGAAGAAAAATCTATTAGCAAAATATGTTAACAAATTGAATTTACCTGGATAACCGGTGAGCATTGAACTCTGCAGTAACGGTTTTTGGTCTGCATTATTGGCGATAGATGTGGGATGATGAGGATTGGAGGAATCTCGTGGTCCGAGTCCCGCAAGAAACGCGGGATGATGAGGCAGATGATCCCCAAGCCCGACACTCCACTGGTCACCGCTGACGCCGCCGCCTCCAGCACCGCTCCCGCTTCCAGGAACCGTTTGGAACGGCGTTGCATCGTACTGCCCGTATCCGCCGCTCTCGCTGTAACCCTCGTGGTAGCGTCCTGTCAAGTAAAAAAAAATGTCATTTCATTAATGTGCTTCCAGTTAAAAATATGAACTTGCTGTGAAAAAATAAGAAACTAACTTGGTTAGATATACACACCTATTAAAATTTTAGATACATTGATTATACACACAACACACAAAACAAATTTCTAAAGACTATAGTCTATACAAATGCTGGGATTTAGTTACACATTTCGGCCGATATTCAGCTTGGTTCCCCTTACGTCACCAACCTGCGCGCAGTCTAAATACCGATCGGCATTATCGGTCCATACTATACTATAGGCTTTAGAAATTTTCTTTTTTCATTGCGATCTCAGTTCTTGTCTACAAACCTCGAGGATAATTCTTGAACGGTGACGGCTGGTATTTGGGCTCAATGTGAATTCCGCTGGCGCCGTAAAAGTCTGGCGAGTTGTCCAAATTATATGGATGCGGCGCCTGGTGATCTTGTGATAAGCTGTGATACTCGGACGCCTCGTCGTATCCCGAATAATGGGCCGGCGTCATGTAACTCTCCGTGGCAGTCGCGCTGACTCTCAAGTCGTTCTCGTTACTACCTGCGCCCGCGAGCTCGCCCCCGCTGGCCAGGCCACCACCACCACCTTGAAGATGCTCGGCTATGTGGTGATTGCTGTAGTTCGCTAGAATTTTTTTTATTTTTTTACGAATTATATTTCTTGAATAATCCTTTTTTAACTGATGAAATTTAGTAAAAATAAAAACAATAACGTTTGAAATTGCACGATATTTTAATAGGAATTAAATTATAATTTTATGTGTAAGTATTGCGTGAGCAACTATTTTGCCATTACGATCCAACTGTTGGAATGGAATTGGTCCACAGCCGGTCGTTGCTACCACGTCAATGATTGACCAGGAACGGAAACGTAAACTCCACATTGGCAAAAAAAATTCTGCTCTTTACTAGATGAAGGTAATTTATTTGCAATCGAATTCCAAGAGAGACCGTCCGTCAGTTACAGTAATGATGTTATCGCGAGACCGCCTATATGGTAGTTAAGTCGTGCGTTAACTATATATATCGCGAGAGAGAGAGAAAAATTACGCTGATTGCCAATATCTCGAGTGAAAATGTAATGTTATTTGCGAAATTCTGACTAGCGTCTATTACAATAGTTTGAACTTTTTTAAAAGTAACCAATCAGAAGTTGTCTAAACGGTCCAATCCCTAACTAATCTAATTTCTAAC
>NW_017256836.1:876445-921313 GCF_001594055.1 Mycetomoellerius zeteki | reverse complement strand
AAGCTATGGTAGGAGCATGTTGGAGCATGTTGGAACTCATGTTATCCCTTCCACTATGGACGCTTCTCATTCGGATTCCGAAATTACACGAAATTAGGCGTATTTTTACGAATTCGTTTCTACTGATGTATCCAAAATCCTCAAGCCCCCATCAGAGACGTAACAGTAAGAATGAGCAAAGATATAAATTATATATTATTTTAACAATAACTTCAATATAGTCATTGTGTTCAGAAAAATTGACAATATATTTTAGTCAGAGAGCATGATGCACATAAAAAATTTCAATAAGCAAATTTTATAAAAAAAATAATTTCGCGTTATTATGCTGTATGTTATCTCTTAAAAAGAAAGATACTTCTGGGATTTGATATCATGTCTATGTTTTATGATTTATTTAGGATAAATGTGTTTCGTGAATAAAGATCGTAAAAACGTGTTTCCAATATAAATTCTACAGAAACTTAAAAAAACGAAATATCTGCACACGTAATACTAGACATATATAAGTAAGACACTTACATTCCGTTTTGAGCTGATTTAAATTCCTTAGATGGATGTACGCGTTGTTGGCATTGTTGTTATTATTATTGTTGTTATTACTGTTAGGGGTACTAGAGTGAGAGGTCGGTGGTTGAGTGCTATGGCTGTGAGGTGGAGGCGACGTTTCGTCTCTTTGACTTTCGTCTTGGCACACGGGACTGCGCAGGTGATTGTAGCCGCCTGCAAATTGAAAGGAATAATTCGTTCTACATTACAATGTTTTAATAAATATGACAAAAAATTAGTCAGTCTGATTATCAAACATGTCAAATTTGGTTCATTTACTTTCAATATACATCTATGTGTCTGTCCGTAAAATGCACAAGAAGATAGAGAATCACAATTAGTTAATTTATCCATTACTGCAGAAAGGATTTTGTTAATTTAACAAGCCTTAATCAGTACCTTTAACAAGTGATTTGTAAATATGTGACAACAAATTGGTTTGTTGTGATTGCTGCTAGTCTGTTATAGCAACAAATTATTAGTAATATATATAGAAGTTGTAAGATCTCAAATCGTACGAAATTTCAATTCTCAATAGTCGAGTATTCTCCTTATACTTGACTGTGATTGGTCAGTTTACTTCGAAAGACTTAAGACCCCATGATTGTCTACGATTTTCATGTAGACGAGCCTAAAATCTACTCAAAAGATAGGTTAGATTCCATATAGTTTGCTTCCGCGTTTGCAATAACTAATTGATCATTTTCTTAATAAATATCACATTTGTTTACCCTTGATTTGTTCCTACAACAAAATTATTTCTCTTAGTATACTTATTACAATCCTGATATTAAAAGAATGATTCGTCGTGGATATTGCAACACTTACGATTACAATTATATTCCTATCGGTTCTGAATCAGATTGAGGATTAAAAAAGCTCTATTCAAAAATGTAATGTTTTTATATTATTTTTTTTTATACGATCCATATTTATTTTGAAGTGAATGATACTCTAATCTTATCAGTATTCCGAATAATATCCTATTTTCTCAGCGTTTCTTCAAAATCTCTATAATGCCTTGTTTTACTATGTATAATATCTCTTTATTTTTTTCTCACTTTTTTTATTTTCAAAATCATCACAGAAGCGTCCCGACGACCACGGATAAGGGACGATGCTGCGTCACCGCGCATCTCGCTTCGCAGCAGTCCGACACTCCGCAGGGAGGAACCACCGCTGACACGTGGGCGGCGCGTATCTCGATGATTGGTCCGAACGAACTCCGCCTATCCTCGACTTCCGTTCTACGATCGCGCGAGAGAGAGTTCGGATACTGCGCGAGGCTGAAGTTGAAGTTCCGCACTCGTACGGCATTCAAATCGCCGTCACACATTACGATCGCCGAATTAACGAATTGTTATGATGCGTGTCAGTCTCAGAATGAGATCTCCACGTTGTGACACTTGAGACTTGAACTTCACGACTTAAGTAATTTATATTTTTTTTTAAACGTAAATTGCATTTCTATCGCTGATAAAAGCACGACACAGTCTTCAAGCAGCCCTTGGGAATGCTTATTTTCTGAGGGATTCGTTTTTTTGTGAACGCTTATTAAAATTATTTTTTATTTTCACAACATAAATTTGATTCCATGTTTATTTTTTGGTTTGCGCAAACTAAATAAAAATATTTTGTTCCATATATAAAGCAAATAGATAATTATCTGTTATTGCATTATACATTGCAATAGCAGTCGTAAATAATGAATTATATAAATTATAAAGCTTTGTAATATAGAGATTGCATTGGCATGCGCGTGAAAATAAACGCATTATATTATACATTATATATTATACATTATATATTATACATTATATATTGAAAATATTCTAGTAATAGCTACCAATGTTAAGTGAAATAATTTCAATTAAATATTGCTTAATATAATCAAAAATAATTTTTCTTAATATTTAGTATGTATTACTAAACGTCATAATATAATCAAGCGTTTGGTAATACTTACTAAATATTTAGAAAAATAAAATTATTTTTGGTTATATTAACCCAACATTTGATTGGAATTATTTCACTTAACATTGATAGCTATTACCAGACCTTTTTCGGCGTAAAAATTATCTTAAATCTTGTCTACATATAAAGAGAAACGGTATAATTTCTATATAGCTTCTTAATTCATGTAATTTCGAAGAAATCGTTTTCAAACATGATTATTTTGACAATGAGATTCCTATTTTGTAGTTTTAGAACGCGTTTCGAGTAGGTATTTAAAAAATTTTTATCAAACTCTAAAAAAAGATAAGAAAAACCAGGGGTTTATTTAATCACACAAGAAGGCAATCGGAAATTGGTCGAATAACCTGTCTTATCGCGTATTCGCTACTCGAGCTTCTTACGTTTCACGCTAATTATTTTAATGCTGGTCTAAATACAGTCAATTGGAAAATTAAATATAACAATGGCAATGAAGAATAAAAATAAAGCCACAAAATAATGACGGATAATGAGTAAATTTAACCGCCACTTTGACAAACAATCCAATTCTTAAGCTAAACATTCGCTATTATATTCGTCAAGAACACAAAATAAACTGAAACGAGCGAAAAACAAACGCGGATCAATTAAAATACATATATGTTTTTAATTGAAAATTTATCAGTCGCTCTGTAATTGTTATTAAATTCAAATTAGATTGAATAAAACGTGAGGTCGCTCAAATTCTTTGATATAACGCTGCAGCAAATGGAGTCATTAATTTCAATTTATCTAGGATTTATGCAGCGTCAATAAGAGGCAGGTGACGCTCAACATGTTTTATCTGTTAAGGCGAAGCCAGGTGGCTTGTCAGGATTGTTAGGCCTGTTGAGCCCTGCTATGCTTATTACATATCTCTCTTTCTCCTTCACACTTACATGGTATAAACAGTTTAGTCGATGCGATTAACGCACTCGCTAGAATTAGTCTTTTGTTCGTAATACGTAAAACGCGATGAAATGCGGGCAAGAGACTGCGACGAATTATCATAATTCACCAACTTTTATGTCAAAACGACAGCGTTTTATCGCACATGTGACGCGTCGCCACCCCACATTCCCACACTTACGTTTTAATAACGAGCAAAAAAACAGGTGAGTCCCGCCACACAAGTGTCGCACCGGCCACGTATCGTTAATTTTGCTTAGCTGTGTTTAATTGAACGTAATTACGGAGAGGGAAGAACCCGTAGAACCAGCTTTAAAGATCAGTTTCTAGCGAGCATTACACTTAAAAAAAATATGTTATACATAAAATCAAACTTAAATAACAGTGTTAATAATGAAAGTATGAAAGAAGAGATAGCAATATTATATATGCTTTCAGGAAATATCATAAGATTTTATTCAGTCACTGACGTCATAAAAAATTATGAAAATAATGTATATAAATTATGAAAAATATAAATCTATATTATTCTATGTTAAAATTCATTAATCATTAAAATTAAAAGATTTATGAAAGAATTATTGTCTAACCGTATCGTTTTACACGTGAAACTATTATATTATAGTAACATTTTTCCTGCTTTCTTTTATCTAAATCTATAAAAAAATTGTAGGAGGATATAAAAGATTTCGTATGAGATTACAGATCATTTGGGAATTTAATCTTGAGGCTCGCTATACCAAAAAAAAGTCCAGTTGCTTTTCGTTGCACAGTCATGTTCAAATGTGACAGCTGATGTGACGCAATTACCCAAAAGATATCGAGAATTCGTCTGACGATTATTGCATTGCCGAGCGTCTTGAACGCGCTTTCCCGTAGAAATAATTACTTGCGAAGCCCCTTCTGTTTTCTCATAATTCCCGTGTCCATGTGGCGACCGTGGCGTCGTTAATAGGGCCGTAGGGACAGACCCTGCATATTCTAAGTACACCTGCGAGGCTCGCGTGTAGTAGCTGCACCTCGCACCCCGTGTTTCATGGACGATGAGCGTGGGAGTGCAGCCTGAAGCTGGCCCTCACGCTGCACACACAGAAGCATGGCTTTCTCTCTCTCTCTCTTTCTCTGTTTTCTACTAAAATCAGTCGTCGTTTAGAATTTCAGATATAATATCAGATATAATGCCTAAAAATGCATATTGGAATAAGGACCAAGTAAAAAACTTTTATATAAAAAAAAAGTTTACTTTCTCCTTATCGAAAGATAACAATTGCAATTACAAGTTACTATTATTATTGTTTTGCAACTACAAATGCTGCGTACGCAACTACATTACAAATATTACAATTAACATAGTTTCATGACCAATTGGCATAATGAAGTAGCTATTTTTAAAGGCATAATCATTTGTGACAGTTATTTTCATAAGCTAAATTGTTAACGTAATTATACACACGTTTAACTTGTTATCCTTGTAGCAAGAAATGACGTGTAATGACGAATCGATTTTCGAAGTTCGACATTTCAATAATTGTATAATTTGAATTGCTCTTTAATAAATAAATTGATATTATTACAAAAAAATAAATTTCAATATTTTAAAACGTAAATTTTTAAAACACTTTCTATTCAAACAAAAATACGGCCAACTACTAAATTACAAACAAAATTTCTAAATTAAATTAAAAATAATCAAATGGTTATAAAGTCTTGAAAATATTTCCTTTTCGTAAAATATGTTTCCCATCTACTTAAATTATAGCTCTTTCTACCCAACTCAATGACGCAGACTGAACGTTCGTTAATTAATAGATCAACAGACGAGGAAATTTCAGCAGCTACGACGTCTCGAGGAGTGTATTTCGAAGCAGGGGGAAGCCGTTGCGAGAAAGCGAGGACGTAAAGGGATGATGCACAGTCGGGCTATGGTATATCGGGCGGGTAAAAGTAGCAGCAGCCGCATATCAGCTGTGAAACAGGTGCCGAGGACTGCCAGAACCGCCGGTCGCTTAGGCGACCAGTAACGGTGAGCAATGAAGGCGGCGGCGGCCAGTAACAGGAGCAGCGACAGCGACGGCGACGGCGACGGCGACGCGGCGGCAGCAGTCTCGTGGCACGTGCCAAATCGAATGAAACGCCCGGTCGGCGTACACAGCTGCTGTTTGCTAAGGCAGACTACTAGAGAAAGAGAGAGAGAGAAGAAAAAGGAGAGACCGCCGCAGCCCGGCGGCCTCTTGAAAATTAAAACCTGCCTCACGAATGTTCTCGACTCGCCAGAAGGTTATTATCTTCGACCGAAGAACTCGCGGCTGCGACCCACATCAGGATCCGTGACTCTTGTCTCGTTAGGCGAAATCGGTAGATCGCCACTTGGAGTCACATATCCGAAATCTTGGACTCATTTAAAAAGTCTGTGATTTTGTTAGGATCTTTTACGATGAAAGATACTAATTGGAGTCGACGTTACGCAAAAAGAAATGATTTCGAAAAAGGAAAGTTGAACATATCAATAATAAACAATAATGTGAGTTTCTCTCTCTTATATATACATATCTATGAAGGCGTCATCTCTTATTTTTATGCGCCTGACATCTGTGCCTATCAATGAACTCAATGTGTTACAAAGTATAACAGCACGTTTCAAAGTATCAGTATATTGTGATACAAATGAATATTATCTCTTCAATTAAAAAAGGAAATTAATGCTTTTTACGCACGCTTAGAAAAAACGCGTTGAGTTCATAATAAGACCGTTGATCGTGTGAGAAGGGATTATTTACTATTCCGATTCGTGCGAATAAATTTGAATGTTAACGAATTCAACGTGACGCAAAATTTAACAAAAACAAGTATTCTATTTAGCTAATGGCACGCGTAATGGATTTTGTAATGCGGTCTCCTCACGTATACAGCTTAACGAAGAAACTTTTCGTATAAAAATAACGACGCCGTTAGAGCAATATGCCAGCGGGAAAATGTTAACGAACTCACAATCGCGTTAAAACGAAAGTAACGACCGTGTTCGCTTTATCTTCATCTACCTATCGCGTATACACAACAATATAAAGACCGCGGCGAAACCGACGCCACTCTTTCTCCTGGCGCGGCGTTCCAAGTCTACGAGTTTTATACCTGTCGTGGTCGTGAATCGTTCCTTTTACTCGAAACACACGTACACACGCACACGCGAGTGTCGCGCAGACACGCAGAATGTACAGGGAGACGCGTGATGAGCACGGCTCGTAAAAAAGTCGTCCACGACGACGGCACAACGAAATCGCGCATTGTTCGTTAGACCGGTGACCTGCGAACTCTCCCACACTCTACCTACCCCGCGAGTACATCTGTGTGCACGCGCGTGTACGTGCACACGCACGCACGTATGCCAGACGAAGGCATCTACATAATCGCGCGCGTTACGAGAAGAGAAGCGTTCGCTCGCTTCAACCGTTTCTATAGATCATTAATTATCGGTATTAAGAAAAATAATCAGATCGAAGGACCGGACAGGATAAAAAATAGTTAGTGTTAACAAAGACCAAGTAAACCGGCAGGAATTGTTGATTCATATGGACGAAGAGAGGACGTTCCAGAAAGAATTTGTTTAAACATACAATTTTCAAGACGCGATTGTTGATGTATACCGTTATATTTAAATAACTAATGTATTGTAATATAGAAAATAAATACTACTTAATTGCGTCTTTTCAAAGCAGAAATATTCTATTTTTTTTTCTAGACGTCATCGTAAATGAGAGTCGTTCTCCTTGTCAATGATTAATGATCTAGGAATCATATTGAGACGATACTGACGAACGTTCAGATGTGTTTAGAATAACTAAAAAATCATAACGTTATGACTTCTGAACGTGTGCGTAAATTTTGATAGGCTTTAGACTTGATATTCGATCGATCATGAATACCTAATTTTTTCCACGATTCAATAAACGTATGAATAATATGTCAAAATCTCTCAAAGAGATTTTAACAATTTCAGTAATTAATTAATTAATTCAAGCAATCAAAAATTCACTACTTAATCTGAGTAATAAAAGAACATAAATAAACCTGCGAATATAAATTGCGCGGTTTACGATCGCACTTCGTTGCCGCTTATCACGTGAATAAGAGAAATTGGCGTGACAGAGCGACAGCGAGGTTGAGTTAATTAGCTTTATGAACCGTGGCACCGATATCTTCGTGTCGTTTAAAGCGTATAACATTGATGCGGTTTTTATCTCCAAGCCTGCTGCAATTCGACGCATCCGAAGCGTGTAACTTGAGCTCCCAAGCGTGTGCCGCCGAGACCTTGCGCGATACGCTTTATTGCTGGCTTAACGAGGGCCACACCTTAACGGGGAAGGACGAGGGACGTGCATCGCGAACAAAAGATCCTTACGTTCGAAGTAACGATATAGTTACGGACCATTATGCAGATAGCCGAATGTTATAATTGTGATATATCAGTCCGTCGTAGAATAAATCGCACAAATCGCGGGATCGACTTTACCGAGATCGTTTTTGTCGAGAGACTCGCGAGAATACCGAAAGAAGAGGTTTGCCAAATTAAGCTGCAACGTCATGGATAATAAGAGATATCAAAATCTCTTATTATTAGTTCCTCTTTTTAGAAATAAAGAACTTATATAATTGATGATTTATGAGAACATTTCTTATACTGCTGCAAAAACATTGGGCTAAAAAAGTATATTCTTGTTGTATCGGTAATGCATTCCGAATTATAAATATATGGCCTTGACCTAATGTTTAATCCAAGTCGATGTCGGACAAACTTATAAATATCATTTTACTGTGTAAAAAAATATTCTTTGATCTATCATAAAAATAAAGTCGATATAAGGACAATCATCATACTCATTGTTAATAGAGAAACATTTCCATTAAGAATACTCTTAAATGGAAAATTCGTAAATCTAGAAATGATCTTGAATATCTGTTTCGTATCAAATATTATTATGTCAGTAACGTGCACATTACTGATATCGTTACCTGCGATAACATCGAATAAATATTTATTTTAAATGTTAGATTATTATTTTATTTTTATATACTGCGATAAAAAATACGTCAAGAATATTTTTAATCTCATTATCAGAAATCTTTTCCGAGAGAACGAAATTTAATCGCTGCATAGTGATATTACTTTCAATTTTAAATCTAGCAAATGTCTTTTAATAATATGATAATAAGAAGTCATTTTAATTATTTGGTTTTTAATTACTACAGAGTAATTTTCGCAAAATTGCACGGAGTTCAATGAATCCTCGAATATAATTTTGCAAAAATTCTATTCTTATACAGGTCCCCCGTAATTCACCTGATAACGCTCGTGGGTAGAGCGGACTAAACTGAATCGAAGTCCTTTACCATTTTGCAATTTTCGCAGTTAACAAGATATTAATTACTAAAAATAAAAATATATATTGGTCTTCAATAATTTTTTTCTCAAATCTGGAGACACGGTTGTGTCTCGGCGCTAAAACTTGGCGTGAGACATTGCTCCTTTACGCGATACTATCAACTTTACAGAAAAACTGTAAGAGACAAAAATTGTTTATTTTCTTCTCATAAAGTTCTGAGAATTTT
Source organism: Mycetomoellerius zeteki (assembly GCF_001594055.1). NCBI lineage: Eukaryota > Metazoa > Arthropoda > Insecta > Hymenoptera > Formicidae > Mycetomoellerius > Mycetomoellerius zeteki. The sequence continues at coordinate 912,277 of NW_017256836.1, read as the reverse complement.
TTCAGAATTTTTTAATACCGTATTTTCTCATGTTGGCAAAAATAAGAAAATGCAGTACTAAAAAGTTGATAAAAAGTTCTTAAAGTTCTATGAGAAGAAAGTAAGCAATTTTTGTCTCTTGTAGTTTTTTTTGTGAAGTTAATAGTATTTGAAAAAAAAATTATTAAAGACCAATATTTGGCAATTTTTAGTAATTAATATCTTGTTAACTATTGCGAAAATTGCAAAATGGTAGAGGACTTTTCGACTCAATTTAGTCCGCTCTATCTGCCCATGCGTGTTGTCGAGTGAATTATGGAATACCCTGTATATTAGAAAATTATTATTTTGTCCGACTAGCGCTCGAATAAAAATTAATAGATGTCTCATCTCTTAGAAGGTTGAAAACTATTAGAATTTTAGTATCGTCTGAGTTGGCACATAATTTGCACAAATAATTCTGTCTTCTTATACATATGCTCCGACACTTAACCTCATAGTGAGGGGCAATCGCTCGATAACATCGCCAGACTGAAACCACAAAGCCGCTTAAGTAATAGATATTGATTGACATTTTGGTTGGATTTGTTGCGATGTCCAAATATAAAGCGCGATAATTTCTATTCCAGACGTATATTTTACGTAGATTTTACTTGAATTTAAATCCGTGAAGTGTGTGGTTGCGAAAGATAATAATATTGCTGTATATTACGTGAAAATATGACATAAAATAATTACGCTTCAAAAATTAATCGCTTTAGGAAAAAAACGTATTTACGTAAATTCATTTTCCTTCGTAATTAGTATAATATAGCCCTGTTTAGTAAATAATCAGTCGTTTTTTTTTCATACACTTTAGACGAGGAATTGAAATCTGCGATTGAATGCGTAAATGACGTATTATAGTTTTAGAAATAGATTCATATATAAAAATCTTGTCACATCGTTTTACTTTTTAAAATCAATGTTATACTTTCTTCATAAAGTATCTTGTTGCGATGCTGTTTGTCGCCTAAAATCCGTGATTAAATACCTTCCGCTAAATATTCTTACGCCGACTTGAAAATCTTGGAGTCAAAATCCGCAAGGTAGATACCTGGCGTGTGGGTGGTCGCGTCCAAGGAGACCGGCGGCACCACGCTGGTATTGCTGCGAGTGATCGCGTGCTGATGGGAATGTTGATGATGTGGATGATGGCCGGTGAGAGGCTCCGCCTCCTGGTACGCGGGATAATCGGCGTAGAACGGTTCGTGGCCTGTCATCAGCGTGTCCAGCATCTGGAGCACCATTTCCGAAGATGCGACGGCGTTAACGTTGCCGTTGCCGCTGCCGCTGCTGCTGCTTCTGCTGTTGCTGCCGCTGCCGGTCGTTAACGCGCTGATGTCGCCGCCGTTCGCGTACGCGTCGACTATTATGCCCGGCGCCTGCCCCGAAGGCCGCGACGTCCCGACGCTCACGACGCCCGCCGTGACGTCGCCTTCGATTGTCCTGCGCGACGACGACGTTGGTCACTCCTCGACGACGACGAACGTGCGAGCATCCGGATTATTCCGCGTGCGGCTTTATGACACGCCGTTGACACCGTCCACCGGGACGTTGCGCATGATAGCACGACGTTGTAACACAGTCGTCGCAATCACGACGACGACGACGACGACGACGGCGACGGCGTTCCTCTCGATCTTCCTCGCGTCGTACGATTTCTTGCTGCGGCACTCCACTCGTGGGCGGCATAGACTCTCCGAAGCGACGTGTGGCGCGTCGACGAGAATCTTTGGCGGGGAACCGAGAGACTTCGATGATCAATGGACAATCTCTTCCTCTCTTTTTTTCTCTCTCCGACGTTACTCCGGAAGAAAAAACTTCAATTCCCTCTTGCGTGGAGAATTTTGCCGCTTAGCCGTGGAACGACGCAACAGGTGTCTCCCCGCATCGGTTCTCTGTCCTTTTTCGTTGACTCAGCTGCGCGCAGCTGAATTTAGTAGTCCTCAGGTATCCCACCTTCGCTCACGACGCTCGGTTCCTCAATCGGAATAAAATCGTATTCTCCGATTAACAGTTCACTGTGTTCATAGTTCCACAATTAGCTTTAATTTTCAAAATGTCCTCCTAATTATACACCACGCTCGGTTCTCCACTGACAGACCCGAGATTGATATCCTCCCAGATAATTCCCTCAATCATTTACCACGTTCAGATCCGCTCACAGAACTGAGTTTAGTCTTCCAGATATTCCTCACTGATTACTAATTATTCACTACATTCAGTTCCACAATCAAGATCAAATTAAATTCTCTAGCCGTATCCCCACGTTCTATTCTACGAACTGATTTTGAAACTCTTTCAATTAAAAAGGTATCCTTTAATCACACACTGCGTGTACAGTTCCCACGAGGAGACTCAGGGTCGAGACTCGAGTCGAATCTCTCGAGAGTATCCTTCAAGCAACGATTCACAATCGCGAATTCGCTCTCGCGAGTGCTCCTCGTTCAATCGACTTTCCTACGATTCGCGAATCCATCCGCGAGTGATCCTTCAATGGTGAGGTATCACCGTCGTAAAATTATGCCTCGTCACTCTGGAACGGACGCCGAACGGTCGGCAGAGAGACGTCGAGCAGACGCGGTCGCAGGAGATCGCTCTCTCTCTTGCGTGCCACTCCTCGCGCGCACTCCTCCACTTGACGCGAGCGCGCGTGTCACTGTGACGAAGCGCCGCGCCGTTTCCGCTCTACGGTGCTCCGCGGCTCCGTCCCTACCGCTCCGCGTCTCGTCCCTTTCATCCTCCATCGCATTTTCCTCCCCCTCTGCCCGCAGGGGCCCCACAGCCACAAGCTCTACCGTCTAGCACGGCTGTCTCGGTGTCGCATTGGTGCCGCACGATGGTGGTGGAAGGTGGGAGTTCACGAGCCTGCCGAGTGGGGCTGCTGTTGAATGGAGGGGCACGAGATAGAAAACCTGGCCGCTTGCTCAAGGGGGTGGACAAGGGGGAGAGGTACCGGGGGCTTCGAGGGGAGGGGGAGGGAGGCGAGAGGAAGGGAGATCGCAAAACGCCCCCTCGAAGCTTCAACCACCTGCTGCCACCGTTGCCGTCATCATCATCATCATCGTCATCGCGTTGCCGGTATTCCGTCGTATTACGTTTGTATTCGACACTTATTCCTTTCATTCACTCGGATTTCGCAATCGTCGATGATGGACAATATCTAATTCATGATCTCCGATTTTTTTATTTAAATAAGGAAAATGCGATTCTCGTATTGCTTAATTTGAATTTTGACACATGCGTCATGTTTTGAAAAATTTTACGTTGAATATTTTACGGTATTCAGCTATTCACGTATCGATCATTTGCCATAATAACGATATAAACTCTCATTCTTGAGTTGCCTACAGAAAAAGAGCGAAAAGAAAAAAGAGCATACTTTTATTCCTCTATAATTAGTTATTGCATCAAAATTGCATTTTAAAATTAATATTACAAAATTTTTTAATGATTCAAAATAATCAAACTTATTTTTCGAAAGACCGTTTTTAATTGTTTTTGCAAATGAACGATGTATACAAAACTTATTTGTTCATTCATTATCTCGATATCTTTTACTTAAAATCTGTTACTATTACTAAGTAAACATAAAATTACTCATTATTCACATTCATAGAAAAGATTTCCGGATCTATAAATGCAATAACTCTTCGATCATAAAGTACGATCGACAATCATATTTGTTGTTAACAGAGAAATATTTTATTCTTAAAGAGAAAATTATTATATATTTTATTCTTAAATTTAAAAGAAAATATCTTAAACATCGATTTCTCGTATCAAAATATTATCGTGGCATTATCGTGCATTATAATATAAAGATTTACTGTGGGCGTATAAGAATGAGTGAAAACTCAAATTATTGTTGATCTAATCTTAATATTGTTTTATTTTCAACTGTATAGTTGCGATAAGATTAAGTATATTTCTGTCTGTTATCAGACAAAATATTTTTGTCTGTTATCAGAAATCCTTTGTGTGAAAGGGTACGTAAACATTCTTAAAACCTCTGCTGGAAAAGTAAAACGAAATAAAAATATAATAATGAGACTAATATTACAACGATAATAATAAAGGAATCAGAAAAATGACAACTTTTATATCACGGGCCAACTTTTATAACGTATCTCGTTTGTTATTGTCTCATAATAAGAATGATAATATGTGGGCGATTTCGCGATGTGTCGTCGCATAACGAAAAATATTCGCACAAAGCGCTTGTGATAAGCTATCGCAATAAAAGTTTAAAAAAGTCCACATATCCCGTCGATTTGATTATTACGTTGAAATTATCAATTGGGAAACAGCAAATAATAAACTCATAACACGTTAATAATTGGCCAATTAGTAATGGCATATTAATTTATATAACGGTGAATGAAACATAATGCATCTCGTTTACATACATAAAGGTCAACGTTACGTGATTGCTATAATATACTTTAATTAATAAAGTGTCGCTACTAAAACGTAATGTATAATGACATCAACATTGTTATTCTTCATAATTTTTGTTCATTAAAAATAATATAAATATAATATATATGTATATATTTTGATAATTAATAAAATAATTACCAAACGCACATTGTACAATGCACATTTGACATTCTTTAAATATTCCTCTCGGTAAAGTCTTCATTATTATTTACTTCCGTCAAAGAAATTAAAACAGACATTGAAAAACATTTAAAAAAATATTTGATAATTTCTAAAACAATTAATGATTTTATAGAATAAAAAAAATCTACACTAAAAAAAATATTAATTTAAAAAAAATAAATTTTAATAAATATTTATTAAAATAGTGCCAACTAAACATTTATTTATAGTAAATAAATATTTACTTAATAAAAAGAAATAATAGTTAAATCCTTATACCTACCAAATAAATATATTATTGTATTTAGTAAATATTTAGTTGGCACTATTGTGCCAAATACAAACAAATGATTTATTAAATTTTAGCATTTTTGTCAGTATATACGTATAATCTTGCATAATGTATTTTCGTTTATTTCCTTCAGCACATAAGAGACAAAAGAAATGTTGCGATCAAAACGTTCCGACACCGATTACGCGTATTTTACCGTGCCAGATCGTTAGATCGTCTCCGTCGCGGTGGTAAACGCGTTCAACGCGAGTCGAGAAGGACCTAGCCTATTTTTGAGAGGGGGCTGTGACCGGAGGGGAGGTGGAGGCGCGCAACAGACCGGATGTTGAGAGGCGAGGCAACGGGGGTTTCTCTGTTCGGCGGCGGTCTCGCACGTGATGCAGAGGGGACCGGAAGTGCTCACTCCCCTACGCCTCGTGCCTCTCTCGGGTTCGTATAGCATCGGCGGCAATAGTAATGGGACTTACGAGGGCCGCACAATAAGAACGCGCGCGCTTCGTTACTGCTCGCATTTCGGGCCTATCCGATACTGCGTCGGTCGTCTCTATTTTCTATTCGAGATCGAGGATCTGAGTAATCAATCGTCGAGCGTACCGATAGTCGCGCCTCCGCAAATTTTATCCTGCCTTCCGTGAATCGGCGCGAGATAGTTTCGTTACTGAATTTTTTCTTGAGGAATTAAAAATTTTTGAATATAAATATAGCTAACTTTTAATTGATTCAAACGACTCTTAGTATTTTTAATATTATTTTAAAGAAATATTATACTTATCGAGATGAGAACGTATATTTATAATTTGCGGCAATCTTTCTTATTTTAAAATAATATTAAAAATACTGAAACTTATTTAAATCATTAAAAAATTAATTTTTGAATAAATAAATCTTTTTGTATATGTGTAAATATTTAGATAATATAATTATCTAAAGAAAAATAGCCAATCCTTAAATTAAATTATCGATCGAGTCAAGCAATCGGAGTCAAGCAATTCAATAGTAATTCATAATTTTTCCAAATTAGACTAATCTACATTTAGGTTTAGAAATGTTTATACATTCCAATATATATAGATGTAAGAATTTTAGATATTACATTAACATCTATCTAATAGGATGCTTAATCAAATTATTAAATTGTTTGTCAATCTAATTTGTGATATTACTATAATAATATTACTATAGTTTAATTGCGTTTATAAGTCCGAAAAATCAATTTGGTGCGCAGTTCAAATGACTACATATTTAGTATATAAATTCACATAGAAATTATTTAAAGCATTTAAAATCCAGCTTTGTTATAAGCATTAAACTCTTACTTGTTGTAAATTTTAGATATCTTCTTACAACACATATTTTCAAAAAGTAGAGAAGAAGGTGGTATTATGGCACTCCAGTTACATTTTATACAATAACTTTGTTAATAATCAATATTTAAGTTTAAAACTTGACAATTACATTTGTTAAAATATTGTTGAATCGAGTCTGGACTCAAAGTTACGAAATATTAATTACTTAGGATACTATTAATAAAAATGTGGCCTTCCATAAAAATAGCCTTAAAATATTAGTTTTGTTTAGAAAACAGTACTTGGTTACAAAATGAACAAAAAAGAAAATCATTTTAAAATATATGCAAATGAATGTATATACATAACTTCTGCATATAATTCTGCATATAGCTGTTCAGTACTAAAAATCTCAGTACTAGAAATAGTACACATAAGATGAACTATAGATTAACAGTAGAGTTACAATTAATTATCAAATAATTATTTTAATATGAAAACCTAAAAAAAGAGGTCGTGAATAATCAATATCCAGAAGACCACATTAGCAAAATGACATGGTATTGTTTGAATTTGTGTAACTCAAAATATATTATACTTATATAGTCAAATAAAATGTTAAATAGCAAATAACACACTCAAAAATACATATATTCGTGTGATAATATGCTCAAGTTTAAGAAAAATGAGGAAGTAGGTGTAATTAAATACTAAAGTGTACCTCAGAAACGTTTCGAAATACTTGAAAGTAAAAATGCGTTATAATAAGTGCTGGTTATTGAGTATTGGTAATATTAGCGTCATGGTGTAACGACGAGCTACTGAACTAATAATTCCATAAGTAATCATTAAGATTCGCTATATAATAGCGGAGATATTAAGAGAGGCCACAATATATACACTGATCATAATACCACCTTCTCCTCTATTATTCATAAATACCAAATGTAAATGAAAAATATATAATTTATTACATCACAAAATTGTATTCAATATCAAAATAAGAAGGCTTTCATCCGTTAATTCCCATATTTAATTCCCGTTCACGCGAAATCTTAGTAAATCTGCTGCAAAGAGAATCGCTATTATAACGTATATTTTCGACCGAACTAGTCACACAAGACGATCTGGTTTTCTTCTTCACATCTGTGCGATTCTTCCTCTCAATCGAGACACGCTCTCGAAGTGAGCAACAATGCTGTGGTGAAGCGGTTCTGAGGAGGGTGCATTTACGAGTGCATTAAGGGAGGAGTACTCGAGGACATTATAAAACTATCTTGCCGGCCCGGAGTGGTATTGGGGTAGGTCTCCCTCCCTTTCCTTTTACTACCAGTCCTGCCTAGCGACTTCCGGTTGTAACGTGAGCTCCGAATATCGCTCCTGCTTTTTTCTCTCTCCCTTTCTTTCTCCTTCTAGCCCCTGCTCGCTTTTACGCTCGTTTCTCGCGTCGCTCCTTTTGTTTACCCCTAACATGATATTTTTTTATGTTCATAATTATGCTAAATGTACATGATCAGATATATCTCGATCATCGACTGAAAATACATAATTTTATTTATTATATAATAAACATTCCGAAATAGCACGTAAAGCAATACTTGCGATGAAGATAAAAAGAAAAAATCAAGAGACGCAGTGGCGTATATTTTTCAAGTATTACACTATATTCATATTCATATTCACAGGTAATTTTATCTTATTTTGGAGATATCAAGAATCAATCTTGCGTGAGAAGATACACTCATATAAAAGAAGTGTTTAATTTTAGAAATAAGATATAAAAATGTTTTATTCTTGTCTCCATTTTTTAAACGCTTAAAGATGTTTTAGTTTTAAACTTTTCACAATAAACAAAACACTATGTATTTGGATTTAAAACACTAAAACATTTAAAATTGAAGTATCTTTTATTATTAAACTTTTGTTTTGCAAAGATGTTTTAAATGGAAACATTTTAAACACTACACTTTTAACAGTGTACCCACGTATTGTATTTTAATAGAAAAAAAATATATTAATAAATAACGAAGAGAAAGAATATTCTTCTGTTTTCTTTCTCTTTTTATTCTGCAAATGGAAGTAAATAATAATTAGAATAAAAATTATAACCGTTTGCATTGATTATTAATGAACGTTTGCACACAATGATTACTTTTGATACCAGTCTAACTAAAATGACTAGTCTGTTAAAATTCTTAAAAAAAGAAATAGAATCTCTGCGGTGTGCGAGAGACACTTATACCAGAGAAGGAACGTACTTTTCTATTTCCGGCCGTTCGTATATTTACCTTACGCCGTTCATCACGGCGTATGCGTACGAAAACCTTGATGATAACCACGACGACAACGACGGCGACGAAGAGGGGGAGGACGATACGCACGAACGGGAAAGAAAGGACGAAAAAAAAAGAACGTATATATACACGTGTGTACGTACGTGCACGCACACGTGCGCACGTGTGCCACACGGTCGTGTCACGAGTTCTGAATGAGCAAGAGGCTTTGTAGACCCTCGAGGCGGTGTACGAACTATGAATGAACGAGTGAATGAATACAACCTGTGCCAACTACCCCTCCCCCCACGGGCGCGTCCCTTTCTTCCTTTTTCTATTCGTTTCATCCCTCTAGGTGAGTTTCTACTTCTAGCCTGCTAAGCACAGTCGCTCTTTCTTTATATATCTTTCTACCCGAGATATCTGCAGCGGGGCACCATATGACGCCACTAGTAACACGCGTTCACGCAACACCGTATATTACAGATCATTCCGCGACGCGGAAGATTGCGGGCTCTCGTTCGCGCCAACTGCCATTCGAGATAACGCGCTGTCGCGGTTTTAATATGGTTTTATTACCGCACTTATTAAGCTTCCCGTAGCTCCATAGTCGCATATTAAAGATACCGGTTTGAGGAAACTAGATACAATTTGCTCTGCTTCTGGCGTTCAGCGTAAAAACGAGAAATCAAGTATAAAGGTTTAATTCTTACTTTAAGATCTCATGTGTATAAATTTCAAGTTGAATGAATGAAATTTCGAGATCTAGGTATCTATTATTTATATATGTATATAATTGTATATGTAATTGACTATGATGTGTACGAGAGAATACGTTTGAAAGAAGGTACTCTAAATATAAAGACTATACATATCTTTTAATTTTTGTTAATTACAACAAAATAAAGAACAAAAAAATTTAGATTATATCTTTTATTATAAGATTTTTTTATGTACAGAAAATATTGAGTAATCAAAATTGTTTGCAAAATACGGTCAAAAAGACATCACGCGGCACATGACGAAAAGAAAAGATATAGAAGCGATTAGAATGCCGCGTAATTCATTGGCACTAGTTATAACGCGAGGGTTGATTAACAAATAATCATTGTATTCGCCGACGTGACTGACCAATCGCTCGTCTCTTCCATAAACGCTATCGATGGACGTCACAGATCCTTTTTTGGATACCGCGTGTGCTGTAAAACCACACGAGTGTCGCTTTCGCGCATAGGGATTCGACCCTCTCTCGATCTCTTGTCCCCGCGCTCGTTGTCGCTAATTTATGCATAATATGCACGCTCACATCTACGCGTTACGCGTGTTTGTAGATCCGTGCACGTGCGCGCGATACGTGACACGAAGTAATGAATACGCGACAAGCTCGACGCTTGTCTTCATGGATAGCACGCGCTATCACCGTCGATATATCCATAAAATTCAGCCTAAGGACCTACTACCTTCTGTCGAACGTAGTAAGGTCTGTAAATTCGAATGGTGAGAAGGTTATGATCGAATATAGCTGACCTTATCTTGTTCTTGTAAGTTCGTCGACGTTGTTATAATGTTATGATAATGTTATCATACACGGAAGACGATTTTAGTTGAAAGATCTAAAATTTTATTGGATACAAATCTGAAAATAATTTCGTTGGACCATTAAAATAATTTTATTGGAAACTCAAACTACTAGAATATCAAAATGTTTTGCAGCATTGCACATTATTTTTTAGTTTCCAACATAAGTATTTTGATGGTCCAATAAAATTGTTTTCAGATCTATGTATAATATATCCAGTAAAATTTTGAGTCTTTCAAAATCGTTCTTTCCGTTGTGAGTTATAATATCTAAGAAAGAAACGTGAATACAGAAAAAAATTTGTATGTTCTTGAGAAATGAATTGAAAAAATTTCCAACGACTGATATTATTGCTTATTTCAATTTGAAATTGAAATAAGTCTCGAGGTATTACGAGCGTAACTTAGAACGGTTCAATTAGCAAAGCTAAATATATTAACAACGTCGAAGAACCTCGGAATTTATCTGAATTCTAATAGTCAATTAAAGATTATATAGTCGACTCAGTTCTAAATAATAGAGCGATACATCAGTTCCAACACGAGGAGGTCGAAAGCGAGGATAAGCGAGAGTCGAACTAGAGACCTCGAAGAGCTGTGATACATAACGTAACAGTGCTTTAGCAAGCAGAAATAATGAGTCTATTATACGGGTGTCTGTGTTGGTCGCTTTATAATGACGACGTCCGTAAGACATGTACATACGGTACCAGCCAAGCCGGAGCATTTTGGCGTCATACGTACAAATATCAGTCAGAGCTTGCCAAATTTTTTAGTCTGAAAAAAATTGTCTTTGATATTTTATACGATATCTAGGCATTGGGTGGATGCCAAAATATCATGTGAAGTATCCAAGACAAATTTTTTTCCGGTCTTCTGACACTTCATTTGCGTCTTAAAAAAATAGCAAGACATACATAAAATATGTATATTGTTCTTCTAAATTAATTTTATATATTATTAATAAAAACACATTTATTCGCATGTATAATTTCTTTTGAAGATGGAGGCACCCAGTATACAATTCAATGCGTTTTATTTTCAGACAGGAGCGAATATAGGGCTACATTTTTATCAGATATAACTGAATAAATTGTTTTTGGGAAATTAAAATTAATTAACGTGGTTATTAAAAATTCCTTCTCTTTGGTGAGAATTTCCAGCGGCTAATTCAGTCAGTTTTAATGTGGTAGTGGTTTCATTCTGCCTTCCACGTAGACGAGAACGATTGAAATCGGGATGAGGGATATATATGAGCGCATTCATTAACGTCCACATACACGCGTAGGTAGGTATGTGTATGCGTGAGCGTTATATCGAGGATAGACACACGCACGGCATGAGTCGGCGCGGAGCGGGCGAATCGTCTCTATTGTCCGCGGCGGAGCGTGTAGAGGACCCGACTTTCCCTCGTTCACCCACGGTCACTGCTGCAGTGACGTAAGGCCCCTCGGCTAGGGTAATTGTTACCCGTGCGCTACGTACGAAGACTCGCTTTATAATGTTCTCCTCCACTCTCCGCTCCGCTCCGTTCCATTCTATTCCATTCCATCCGTCGTCCTATTGCGCGTGCCTCCGAGTCCGACATCAACGCACTTGCGATTGCAAAGTGGAGTATACGCGGTGCACGGATTACAGAACGGCACGCCAGGATTATCTCCCATTGATAAAGACTGCGGTATAGTACGCGAGCAAAATCGTAGTTTCAGCTGCCGCGATTGCGAGTCATCTCTCTAATCTTCTTTTCTGTTTTGTAATGTTCCTTAACAATGAAATGAGAATACATGAACGTTAAGACACGTATGCTTATAAATTAATTCCTTTCGTACATCAGAATTTCTTTTATTAATAACTTAAAATTATTATTAATAAATTTTTCATAAATAAATTACTTATAATTTAATTTGTAATGAAATGCCTTCTGTATCGTTTACAGATTTAAGAAAGTCAATTTAATTGACTATAAATTATATAAAAAACACATTTTAATATTATTCCGCATTTTGCGACTTCAATTTGGTAATATTAAATATTAAAACACTCTATTCTAAGCGCAATAGCAAGTACAATTTATCGATTACTGTAACGTACGTTAAAATTCAAGCATAATTCATAAAAGCTGCAAACGTTTCGTTAAACGCATGTTGAACGTTGCTATTTGGTCTTTCGACAGCAACACGTTAATCTATTGTGCAAAACGCGCTTGGCGAGAGTTGATTCGTCATGTAATGATGAATTTGATTTTACAATGGATAAGCGCATATGGCGAAAGTAACTCGGTCAAAGCCAGATAAATGATCAAACGTTAATAGTTAAACAAAAACTGGGTCACACGCGCTTGTGCAAAAATTCTCCGTATCATAACGGGCGCAACGGGGAAATTTTTATATGACCATTGCGCCAGCATTAGCGTTGATATTTTCACTCGGCAATTCGTTCTCCCATGCCGCAAAGAAATTAAAACCGGGTTCGTGACCGGTGAATAATACGATTCTTAGTTCGAGCACACGCTAGCGAAATCTGGTCGACCGCATTGCACAACGTGTTGTACGTTTTGTACAATAACAAAATTATTGCGCAATAAACACTCATCGGTTTCATTCAACAAAAGTTCGATTCTGCAAAATTTAATGCGAGATCCTCCCCAGTAATTCTTCTCGTTTCGCGGCCGCGATCAGGAGACGTCGCGATTCATGAGATTGTACAAAACTTCTGAATGAATAGAATAGCTACGCGACAGATTCCAGGCGATTCCGTAAAAAAAAGATGAGAGGAAAAAAATGAGTTTGAATGTGCCGCGGGTAACTTACATCATCTCCGATGTTATCTCCGAACCTATCGTACATGATTGTGGGATAGTTCGTTTGTTATTCAGATATTATGTAGTAGTGTATTCATCAAGAATTCAAGAGTGTGAGCTGTAATAAAGAGAATAAGTTTTTCAGGTTCAACAATATTCTCGTGATTACCGCGATATGTGAAGAATATAATGGACAAAACAAAGTGTTACATAAAGACTGAAGACGCCGACTAATAGGTGCCCTAATAAAAGTCTGAGTTTCTCATTTCGGGTACCACTCGAGAAATGGCTCACCCTCTCACTCGTCGCGTGCTGTAACGAGCCGTATCGTAATCAGGCCTGAGAGAAGTCAGACGATTCGATTTCTATAGACATATACGCGCCGGTGAAATCGCGACCTGTCGCCGACGCGGTAACCCGCGGCACGACGACGAAGAAATGCTAAATGAGGAACGAACAGTGACGATAATGAGAGGTTTGTGTTTGCAACACGTGCAAACGCACCAACCTGAGAGATGTTATCAGCCGTCCTGACGTAACAATGAGAAACTCCTCCACGCTTTCGTTTGTACTTGCAATCGGGGAAATAAATAAAATGCGTCTTGTCGCGCAATTTAGCGGTCCCTTGCATATGCGCGCGAGTAATTATCGGTATCGGAAAGGGAAGAGCTGCATCGATGTTGTAGGAAGTGAGGCTCGCAATCATCTGGCACTATCGCCGATGATAACGCTTTTTACGCGCGTGCGGGTTTGTATGAGGAAATTAATAATGTAACTTCCTATCTTTTTAGAGAAACGTCATGTTTGATATTTTGCGACACAGGGATCCCGCGAGAAGATTTCAAGACCTCAAAAGTTTGGGATTATTCCATAGAAATTTGCTATTCTGTGGAATATTGATGCAAGACGTTGCCTATGGGATTCCTACAAGCCCGAGATAATTCTTCGCGGCGGAGGAAGGTGGAGAGGAATAGTAAAAATGGACTTACCATCGTTATGATACTGTCTCGATGGCAGGGACACCGCGCCCGAAGAGGGTTGTATCGGGGGTTGTTGTTGCGTACCGCTCTGAGGAGGACCGGAGGAGTTGGAGGTGGCCGAATTGGCGGGCGTCGACGGATTTTTATGTTCTGGTGTTGCCACCTGATGGCCGCCACCCTGGTATCCCAAAAAATCACCTAAATCTGGCACGCATACGCTTTCATACAAGTTCGCCGGCACGTTCTCCAGAGAGGCCTTCGTTGCGTCGACATCTAAATGTAAAACGGAGATAAATCCTCAACCGATCTGCACGTTTTATTCGAGTGCCTCTGTGAGTTAAGTAGTTAGGTTCGCGCCATCTCCGTTTTTATCTGTCATTTGGACCCGTCTCATTATGCGCGAATTTTTAAAAGTACTCGTTAACGTTAATAATGTGCATTGACTAGAAACTCTAGTATATTTTTGCATTTATTTTGTATAATTAACATAAAAAAATTATTATCGTCTTACATAACCGTTTCCCCGATCGCAATTATTATAATTTTATTTTTTACAAGAGTTTATAAGTTGAACGTGCATCAACAATATATTAATCTCGAGTGTTTATTTAATAATGTTGTAAAATTAAATTAAATCCGAATAATAATTTTAAAAAATTTAAACACGTTTATTCGAGTGTTGATTAACCCGTTAACTAAACAACATTATTAGCGATAAAAAAAGGAAAAGAAGCTATATATATTCTAGTGCGTATCATTATCCACGGGGTATATATATATATAAGTCTCGTATACACATAAACGGTCACTTTATGGACAATGAACATGGTTAATCGTAATAATTAAGCCCCTTATCTTCACGTGATAACAGCTATCGCGGCGGCATGTGTGCCCTAGTAGTTTTTCAGCGTGTGTTGATTACGACTGGAATAAAATGTTGCATTTGTTTGTCATTAAGTGATTCCCCGTAAGTAGATAGTTCCGCGCATCGCGAATCGCAATCGTAATTAACGATCTGGAGTAGCACTATCATCATCGCGACTGTATTGCGAAGGAGACGTTCGCCATTGCCGTGATTCATCGTCGCGTTTCTACGCTTCTAGGAATTCTCGTGAAACAATCGTCGACTGAAAATGTAAAACGATACACGTGCCATGAATATTTTCTTATTTTTCATATTTTTTACACTCAGTTATACTTTTTTGCTTTTAATATGTAAATAATCTTTGCTGTAGTCAGTCTCTTTATGTTTATGTTGTCGATTAATTAATTATTTATGCGAGCAGTGGGGAAGAAAATTGAGATAAACTTTTTGTTAAGAGAACGATTTATGTTCAAACATCAAATAATTTTCATATTATCAGTATCAAAAATTGATTCATATTAAAGATAATTAATATAATTATTTAAAATAAAACTCAAGTTTATTCGTAAATAAAAATCGCTTAAAAATTGATTCGTGTAGATCGCATTATCTTCATTGAAAATTCAATTTTTTTCAAGATTTCTCAAAGCTTTGAAAAAAAAAAAAAATTGCGTTTTTATCGATTATAGCGAGAAATAATGTCGAAACGTGCAAAGTGAACGGTACGCGAATCCGAGAAAGATATTTTATTTAATCGAGTAATTATTTAACCAAGATTAGGCAATGGGACAATTTGTCGATTAATCCAAGCTTCCATCCGATATGGTATACAAAAGAGATCGATCATTCGTCTCTCGACGATGGCGAAACGCATCGCATTAATGAATTTCACCGTGAATCCGATCGGTATCACCGCGACAGGAAGATACAACTTTTTAGTTTCTACTTTTTTATACAACGCAAGAGCGTTTCCTAACATCCGTTCTCATTCGCGGAATCAAAGCGATTACCCACGTCGTGTCGCGACTGCGAGCGTCGGGTGCACGCTAGGCTTCAGTTAAATTACCGTCGCCTCGGTCAGAGGGATCACGCGGAGCGGCCAACTACATCGTTCACAATCGTAGCACAATAATAAATTGCACGGCTGGAATGTGGAAAGTACGACGACGACGACGACGACGACGACGATGACGCTTTTATTTGACTCTTTTCCTTGCCGTTCTTACTGTCCGCAAAATTACGCAGCTATATGTATCTTTTCCCATTTCTAATATGCGCAGGTAATAAAACAGAATACAAATAGAGTAGCTTTTTAATTCTAAGAAGGCCTGACGATTCACCAAAAATTAATTTTAGAATTTAGTTTAATTTCGATATAATTTTAATAGAATTTAAATTTAAATTTTTTAAATTTTTAATGATGATTTTCAGCAAATCCATAAATTAATATTTATTTATAATTTACATCTTATTAATTAATATAAAATCCGTTTTGTTATTAGAAATAATGTGTAAATTATTCTTTATTAATAAAAGAGAGAGAGAGAAAAACTATGTTACAATGACGAACTTAAAAAAAATGTTAAGAATTCTACTTATTTACATGCTCTCTTTCGATACAAAAGAGAGAAAGATTATGTATTCGAGACGAATCTCGAGTTTTGTGGTGAGTTACCGTTAGTAGTCGTCCTTAGATCGCGTTAGTCGATTAAGTCGAGGTTTCAGTGCCAATGATGAGGCGACTTGAATAATCGATAAGGAAGTACGGGGTTTTACTTAACGGGAGTTAAATCACACAAGCGAACCTCCGCTTCCTGCCGCATCATTTCGTACGATCTGCTTTTATCTATCTAGATCTATGCAGCTCCTTCCCATCTGTATTCCTATCTCTTCTTAAGTCTCCCCCTTTAGTCATCCCTTCCAGTTTCTATCCTTTCTTTCTCTCTTATTTTCTATTATCTCAACTTTTTTATTGTCTTATACAGTCTTCGTTACGCAATAGATGCAGCTTTTGATATATTATATTTAAAAATTAATGTGATATTAACCTCGATTAAATATTTTTATCGTTTACTTTAATGATTGTACGAGTATACAAATATGTAAAAAATAAATTATGTATTAAATTGCGATGATACATATATTGCGCAACTCACATACTGAATTCTACTTTCTAAACTCACTAAATATCACCATAAAATATAACCAACTTAGAACGTTCTATGTTAAAAATATAGGCTTTCTAATTTCATTTCTATTATCTGTCGAATAATTATTCGAAAGATAATATATCTGCGATTTTTTTAAAATTGTAGTCACAGTGTGTGTGTAAACATAAAATTAATATTAGCTAATTTATGAAAGAAATTAATTGATAATGAATGAAAATAGGATAGCCTAAATAAATAGTAAGTTGGTTTTAAAATATAGACGCTAAATAAAAGCAATGGTATTAATTACTTTTCTGCCACGTAAAATTTCTAGAATTTATGTTGAATTTTAAATAAATTTATAGCGAAACATTTCTGGGTATTTTTCCACGTGCATCGTTTCTCCACTTGCTTCAGTCTGTCCTATGCGAGGATATAGATGTACCTTTTCTTTGAATTTTCTCTGCTTTTTTTGTTAAGTCTAAAACGATCGAACGACGCATTTATGGCGAACTTGACTTGCTGTTTTGAGCGCACGCACCATGAAAGGGCACGGGGATCTAATAGGAGGAACCGGCCGAATCGAAGCTGCCGGCCATTGACGGTACGCGAGATCGAAATTTGAGTGAATTCTTTGGTGCACGCGAGTACATCCTCCCGAGAAAGCGTCTAAGTGGCCGCGGCAATGGCGCTGCACCATTTCGGCGGATATCCGGGATAAGAGTTTCTATGGTGCTCTGTCTTTCTTCTCCTCCGTTTCATTCTCTTCGCGCTGCGTGCGAGGTAAAAACGGGGGTCGATTCAACGCTATACGAAACGGGAGAGTGACACGGGAGGAGGTGGAGGAGAAGAGAGAAATGGCCACCACCCGCGCGCACCGCCCCATCGCTCCCGTCATTGTTCGCCGGAGTCTTTTTGCTCGTACGTTGTGCCGTGACATCGCGATTTTACGGAAATTCGATCGGTTTTGTGCCGACGACGGCGGATGGTGCCTGCCATAAAAAGTGCGCAGCGCGCGCGATGAACATTTCTTGCGCGATTTGCGACACCGGGGTTACCGGTGAGTACCCAACGTATAAGAAATGCCAGACTGATCGCAATGTTTATTTTTAACAAAAAAAAATTTTTTTGTATATTAGAAATAGATATTGTGTAGTATAAATAAGAATAGAATTAATCATTATTCTCTCCAATGCGCGCTAATAAAGATAAACAAGATTAATTGTTAATCGTTGTTTTTTTAATTTTGAAATTTTACATGCATCGTAATATTTGTACTAAAAACTTTACATTGATGATCCGGAGCTAAGCAAAAAATGACTGCAAAAAATGTTCGCGGTAGAATAATAGTTACTCGAATATCGTTTCACGATATAACAGATTATCAGCAGCTATTCGTAATAATATTATATTATCACGTAAATATTACTAATAGTTGACAGTGCATGAGTCACAACTTTGTTCAGATCAACACTGTGTCCGGTCGAGTAAGCGCATTATAAATATTTCAGACTAATGATCTGTCTCATCAGGCTTCCTCGATCCCCGTTGAAAGATTATAATAAAAATATCTCAAGGATCAAGATTAATCGATAAAATAATCACGCATTGAATTCAACAAAAACTTAAGGAGCGTTCGAGGTAGACTGACGGACCCGGTTGTGCCGTTTGTATGAGGAGCACGCACCTTTCTGTAGGATCTCGAGATGCTCCCACAGGATGTCGCCCATGAAGGCGGGGGCACGTGCTAGAAAGGATTCCTTCCCCATGGCACAAATCTGTTTCCCGGTCATGTGCTGCCACGGCTGTTGCTGCATCGCCACACCCTCCAGCGAGAATTCCCTGATAGCCCAGTGCATCCAGTGGGCAACAGCTGCTTCCGACCATTGCCTTGGGTCTGGAAAAAAAAGGAAAACAAAAATAAGAACCGGATTATCTTTTCAGCAACTAGTCATGTTTCTTGAAAAAAAAAAAAAAACGATCGTTTATCACTAATTGGTTTGTAATCTTTTATGATAAAGATTTGATAAAGAACCTTTCTGTCAAAAAATGTCAGAAAACTGATTTATTATCGCCTTATCTAACGAATGCGAAACAGAAAATGAATGATTATTATCATTAGACAGCCACAGGTAACATTTGCTCTTAACTTTACATTCCATGTAAGGACTATATTCATGGAGGACTTTATGTCTTTCCCAAACTTTTTCATTCGAGAACGAGCTCATTAAGTCCGAAAGTTATCGAAGGACCAACGAACATTATATGACATACGTCGTCATTTGTGACGGCGTGATCGTTAGTCGGGACCCAAGCCGACCATCTTTGGTGGAAGCAATACCGAGAAACATCGGAATGTCCCATTTGAGGTGCGCGCCCATATTTGCACGCGTGTCTTGCATTGTTTCGTGGTATCTCGCTGCGTAAAAGTACAGTTGGGCTCATAATGCAAACAGAAGTTGCCAACGTAGCGACTCGCTAATGTATATAGTTTCGCTCGCACAATCTCGTAGATGTCCTAGACACTAACGACATGAGCAAGATGTTCGAAAGATCTGAGATCTAGCCTCGTAAAGATTCCGCAGAAAGGTCGAAGTAATGATGTTCAGAAAAAAATGGAAAAAACCTGAATCTCGATATTTCATTTAGTTTTCGAAATATTCGATCTATTAAGTTTGAAATCTTTCACTCCGTACACTTGTACTTTTATGCCTTTATATCATTACAATAAGTGCAGAATAACATTACAAAGTATAAGTTTCTTTATAATGCAAAAAGAAATTAAAGGCATTTCAAAGAAAATAGAAATAATTGACTATGCATATGTATAGACATCGTGTTATTAGAAATATGCGACATACACATTATTTAACTGTAGAGTAAATTTTAATTAAATAAAGTACTTCCACACACAAAAACTTTATCTTAAAAAAAAAATCAATATCAAATAGGAATTACTAAAAGAAAATTTAGAAAAAGATTCGACGATAAAAATAGTTCTACTACATTATACTCTCATTATCAAGAAATAATGATGGAAATTCTTCTCTCTTTCTATCATTTTTTTTGTATAAAAATAATATTTTTGAAATAAACTTTTGGTCCTTCTCTGGATAAAATTTCTTTGTATACAAAGGTGCAATGCAAATAAACGATAATAAATGGACGATAAATGTTTTTTGACATTTATATAAACATACAAAATTTTTAGCGCGTGATAGGACTACAAATTTAAAAATAGATAGAACTGCACGTTGGAACGAACGACGTTATTCGCGGAATCGATAAAGTACGAAATAAATTGACGTCTTTCGCGTAGGCTAGAATATAAATATAGGAAGAAAAAGTGAACAAGTACTGAGGCAACAAGAGTGTCTAACAGCAATGGTACGGCACGTTCAAAGCGACCGCCGATGTTTGAGGATCGTACCGATATTTGCCCAACTTATTTCTCGTAAGCGTTGTTAGCAGACTTTACACTCTCTTTCTCGCCTCGCATTCGAACACAAGTCCACACTCACGTGTACACGCGCTGCACACGTATTTTCTCTTACTGGTCGATCGCTGCATACATAATAGATCCTCTCGTTATTAAAATATATTATTTTATATTCTTCTTTCTTTCCATTTCCAGATACTAAGTGACAAAATTAGGTGCTTTACATACCGTTGATATTTGTCAATGGTATATTTGACACCTGCTGTTATGATATTGAAGAATGTAAGTAAAACTTGTCAAGTATATCTAGGAATTCTCTATAAAAAACGAGCAGATGCCGCCTTAAAAAATATTAAAGATTGATTTAGATATTTCTTGATTGTAATGGGAGTAAAACACGAGAGATATTAAAACTCATAGGGATCGGAGATATCTATCCTTATACGTCGAAGCATTTTTACGATTGTATTTATTATTCAAAAGAGAGATAGATTTTGAATAAATCATAATAGCGATGTGATATGACGCGTCCAATGTAATTGTAAATGCATGATGCGTCTTCTTTATAGTAAGGGTACGCGTTTTCATATATATACTCTCCGACGACATAATACATATTAATAGATTTTAGACAGACGCATAAATAGATTTTTAGCAATCTATTATTTAGCAATTTATAAATTTTTGAGCGGAGGGCCCAAATTCCTAGTTTTAATTCCTAATTTTTTAACTAATTACAAACGAAAAATTTTTTACCATTTTTCGCGGAGAAGAATAAATTTCACCGAAATCAAGTAAATACTTTTTCCTAAGTTTTTTTTTGTACACAAACTATTGATATACTTTTTATACAAATACTAGTAAAATAATGCTTTAATGTTTTCTGGAAATAAAAGAATCAGGGTCTCAGGGTCGAAGTGAAATGGCAAGAGGAGCAGGAGGTTGCTCGCTCGGTTCACGGAGGTCAGACTGTAGGTGATCTGGCCTGGAGGGTACGAACCCGGGGCATGTAGACCGGAAGTAACGTCACACCCGCGTGGCTCTGAATGCGCATACCGGATGTGTGGCATCGGCTCCCCATCAGAACCATCAACATCACATTCACAATTCCTGCACATCGCCGGCCGCCTCGTCGCACATCGCGTCACATCGCGCGCACCCGCGTCTACGCGCGTCTCTCGCGCACGCACGCACGCATGCACGCAAGCAACACGAACGTAAGTTATACGTAGGTATACACGTGCGTGCGTATGCTGTCTCTCCCCTTCTGTGCGCCTGCAGCGATTTTTTTAACAACTTGCGCGGTGAGGCGGTACGAGGATCATAAATTCCAAATCGTATAAACCGTCATAAAAGATCAGAGATTAATATTTACGCTCCTAAGGCGATTACTATTGCTGCAAAATTTGTTGATCTACTTAAAAAAATTGTAATTTCGAGGCACGTTAAACGTGCTAATCTAACACTATAGATTTTACAATTTTATAATAAAGACACTGTAACTTCGCCAACTTCGCCATGCACACATTCGAGGGATGTAAAAGTATGCTTTATAATTTCGTGACGCCTTGTAATTACGCGATTTCATGAGGAAAAGGTGATACGATTATTTTAATTAAGCTTATATGAGCTATGCTTAAGAGTAATCACGAAGAAGTATAATCAAGAATAATGAGAATAAAAGAGAGCTGACCTTTAGTTATATTCAGGCGGAGTCGTTCCTTTTCCCAAGACGCGAAGGAGGCCTCCAGAGCCTCAGTCATCTTCTTATTGGTCCCAGGTGTTAACGGCGGCACTTGCGCCGGTATATCTAGAAAAAACACGAAAAGACATTGAAATATACTTTATATCATTAAATGTAAATATACTTTGATCGTGATTGCATTTAGATCTCTTCCCTTTTTCTTTTTCACATCTAACAGATATTGCAACTTTCTGATCGATTGATATAAATTGATTTTCTCTCATCTCCTCCTATTTGACGCTTATATTTATGTAAATAAAGATATTAATTTTATCTACATACAAAACGACTATTAATAATTCAATATTCTTTCATCCAATTTTAATATTTTACAAAAAATATTGTAAAATGCATTATAAATCAACTAATCAATTAACTTATATGCGCAGATACCTGATTTTCTCAGAACGACTAAGAATTCCGCAGGCACAAATCTGATACAGATTTACGTCACAAGTTTGCGATACATATAGGTGCTTGATGACGACAATGAGCACGTAATACTGCAATATGTTGATTCCCCCTAGAGAAAGCTATAATAATAGCACGGCTTTATTTAAAATAAAGGTGCATTGTGAAACGGATTCACTGGATCAGCTAAATAAGTAAGATAGTAGCGAGGTAAAACGAGGAAAAGGAGCTTAAGCGCGCTTAGCCCTTCCATGCATGTGAGAAGGCGGATTAATATTGCTTCTCACAAGCGAGGTGCGCGTGCAAGCCGCGTGTATGCTGCACGTGTGCGCGAGCGCGCGCGTTTTACGAGTGCGTACGTGCGTCAGGTGTCGCGCGCACGGCTACCAGTACGGGCCGCGCGGAGCAACGGCGAAGCGAGCAAAAGCGAAACGAAGGGGGCACACACAGCCTTCTTAGATAGCATCGTCGTAAAGAGGGGTGCAACTGCCGCCAGAGCAGGCAGGTGCATCGCCGTCACCGTCGCCGCCGCTGCCGCCGTCATCGTCGTCGTCGTCGCTGCGCTTGTTCTACGGCGTATCGAGGCGAACGACGACGGCACTTTACGACACTCACGCACTATTCTCGCGATATCCGCGGCGAGATATAACGACATCGGAACGCCTCGTCCGTTAGTAGCTGTACGATTGTATAAGCACGAAAAATTTTAATTATGCCCATTTCTGTCAGTGTAAATTAACATTAGTCTCGGTTTAATTTATCACGAAAAAGACGGTTTTGCTGAAGCATTAGAAAATTCAACTATTGGATACAAATGATTTTGTTGAACTGTTAAAATAATAATGTAGCATGCTAAAAATTTTTTTGTAGCCTTACTCACCATGCTTGAAATTCCTACGTAATTATTTTAATGGTCTAACAAAATTATTTTCGTATCTATACGGAGAGAATTTTTTCTTAGAGTTTACCCTGAAAATATAATAGTCGTGGGACAACATTGTACTTCAAAGAATTTTTTTTTTTTATGTAAATCTCTCATTAATTAATAAAATTACAATAAAATATAAAATAAGTTTGATTAAATTTACTGAAGTGCATGGTAAAAATCTTTAAAATATTATATAATACCACAACTACCATATCTTAAATTTTAAGAGAAAATTCTCTTCGTGTGTTATTTAGCTAAATTTTTAGATACTTTAGCAAAATCGTGTTTTCCATGTACTTTTTACCTTTTCCTAGTTCTAAGAATTAAAAAAAGATAAGGAATAAATTAAACCAAGATTACAGTTAATTTACATTGACAGAAATACATATCAGGCATTTTAATCTGTTCTAGATGCGTCAATAGTAAAATACAAGGACCGACGCGCTAAGGAGATTATTTTCGTCAATAATTTGGTAAACAGAAACCGGTTCCAAATAATGTCGTTTAAGAAAGCTGAAAGCTTTCTATTTATAAAAGATTTTAATGGGGCAAGCTTGTAATTTTTATCGTCGAAATTGTGCTCGTCCGCATAAGGATAGGCCCTCGCTGACGCTGTTCAAATGCGTGACGAACGAGCGAGCGGTGCGTCTCGGACGCGAGGCGATCTATTGAAAATTCACGTGCCAACGGCGCAACCGCGGCCACGCGAGTGGAATTTCAAAGGAGCGAAGTTTCGCAGGAACGACGTTTGCGGCTCTACTCTGTCGCTTCGCGCGGACGCTGCGTATAATCGACTCGCGGCTCACGATATTGCGCGCTTGGGATTATGCATTTCGATTATTAAGTATTTATTCCTATGGTTAATGAATAAATTTAATCCCCTCTTTTGCGTCAGAAAATAAAAAAAAACGCACTAAGCTTTACGTTTCTTTAACGATGACAGGATGAAACATCTTGCTTTAAAAATATATCATGAAAAAAAGGCCCTTTTTTAAAAATAGACGCTCGAAAAAAATGATTTTATCGAAGTCTCCGAATCTAAAAATTTAGCTAGATAGAGATACAGGCCTGAAAATCATTTTGTTGGATCATTAAAATAATTACGTAGGAATTTCAAGCATGCTGAATAATGCAGCAGAAAGTTTTGGCATTCTACCAACCAATTTGACGGTTTAACAAAATTATTTTCAAATTTGTATGTAGCTAAATTTTTAGATACCTGAACAAAATCAACCTTTTTTGTGCGTTATACAGAAAATACGAATGATTAACATGATAATTTATATTAATGTAATAATTATTTGATAAAGTTCAAAATAATTATCTTGACGGTATGGACAAATTTATCCCGGATTAGATAACGTATTGCGATGTAAAAAAAAAATAAATCCTGGACTTAAGTGTGTAAAAATCCAAACTTAATTACATACTGAGCTTACTTAATTCTATAGGTATCGGTTGCGTTGATTTTACAAATAGAACGCATTCTATAGTATGTGTCGAGTTTTATATTATATTGCTACATCGCGTTATAAATCAGAGCGGTCGGTATCTGTAGTGTATCATTTGTAGCCTGAATATAACGGGGAGATCGAGATACCGCGATACGTTCGCTGGCAGGTGCTGCGAGTTGATACATCGCGGATTAACGTTTTCCTTTTTTTTTCTTCTTCGTTTTTCTTTATAAAAAGTATTTGGCTTACCGATCGATGCCGAGTTAGACGGAGCGCGATCCTTTTTACTTAATCGAAATGGAAATTTAAAATACTCGAGGCCCGCGACCCAAGTGGCATTTGACCCCCGACACGTTCAACATAAATTTGCATAGCTTGTGTTATTTGCGGGCGATCGGCGCAATGACCAAGTATACCTTCTTCAAGCAATTAATGTCAGCCGATAAAATTATTTTTCTTATTCGATAACCTTAGTTAAACCTTAAAGTATACATTTATAGTCAGGAATAATTAGATATGCTTAATTAGACATGCTCTATGCAGATTATATGAGATAACCTATAGAAAAAAAGTAGTGAATATATTGTATGTTGTTTGTTAATTTATCGGAGATAAAAACTTCTATCTCGAATTTCAGAGAAGAACAACGAGCTTTCAAATATTTCTCTCTCTCTCTCTCTCTCTCTCTCTCTCTCTCTCTCTCTCAATCTTGTAATTTTTTTATGAAAATAATACGAAACATAAAAGTCAGATTGTAATTCATGGGCATACATTATGAGACGTATCGTTCAAACGATTATTACAAAATCAACTAGATGTATAGAAAGTATGTAGTTAGTCTTCCCATTTCTGCAACTGCTATTTCTTTTACGTACAAAAAACGAATTATTGCTTGAAATATTTGACATTCCAAGATTACTGTTCTTATATTTTATAATATCTCCTTTACTTGCGTTAAAACTCTGCGAAATTGCAATTTACTTTCTCTCTTAATTATCATTCAATTATTATTTTTTCTTATCTATTATATTTTTTAAAATCATTAAATGATTATTAGTAATTTTAATATTTTTAATCGTTTCTAATTTTATACTATCTAGGATTATTCATTTATTATTTATATGATTTATTTATTTACATACACTGAAAAAAAATTTAGTTGAAAATGGATAAACCAGAAAATTCTGATTATATCAATCAGAATTTCGATTATTTCAACTAGAATTTTAGTAAATTTAACTAGAAAATTCTACTTGAGATAACCGGAATTCTGATTGATATAATCAGAATTTTCTGGTTTATCCATTTTCAATTAAATTTTTTTTCAGTGTATGTATTAAATTTATACAATGGCGTGCAAGTTTCCGGTCAGTGACATTTTGTACTCTTATTTATGAAAAAAAAGCCTGATATGAACTTTAATCATTATCAGACGTTAGTCTGTGTGGTAACAAGATGTGGTAACGAAATCTTGTACTAACATAATGATTAAAATTTTATCAGGCTTTTTTTTATAATCACTGGCTGGAAACTTTTGTACGCCGCTGTATATAATAATTGCTACACATTAATGCTAATGAAATCGTTTTATATAACAAATAATAATAAAATAGTAAAATTAAATTAAAAGAATAACGACTGCTACGAATTCTGCGGTTTTTTAAAAGAGGATAATCAAGTCGAATGAACGTTTTATGAAAGCAGCTCCAAACCCAAGCTTCGCGGTTGTTTATAAGGAGATTTTTTTTTCTCTCGTCCATCTGGAATATGCTAGGGTGAGTGTGTAACCTTCACGAGTATAGCCGACACGAGGCACGTGCTACCAACGTCTTCTGGCTTATCCCTCTTTCCTTTACACCTCAAGAATACTCGGCAACCAAACAACTGCGGCAGCTGTTCTGAGCAAACTGCGTGAGAGGAACACGTCTCCAAATTCGTCTGTCGTTCTTATTTTACGCTGTCAAAAATTATTATTTTCCGAATAGCGCAATAATATACTAATGCTTGAAGAAACGATATCAACGGAAGCGACGAGAGCATATCTTGTTTTATGAAGCAAAAAAAGCATAAAATAAAAAAATGTGTATTTTTTTTATAAGATTCTGTAAAATTATTGTACCTATCTGTTTTACGTAACGATCTATAGGAAGACTCGACATAACAATTCATCAATTATAATTTAAAAAACAACTTGGGATGTCAGACTGTCAAATCATGATGTCGAGTTTTTCGTCAAGTAGAAGTTTGGAAAGAACTTCGTTTAACTTTGCTCAACGTACGTTAAGACTGACAGAAATTAAAATTGAATGTCATGAAGTGAATTAGAGGTTGGAGACCACAACACGACATCCGTTGTACGTTGCACTAAAATCGAATATACGAGCAAGTACAAGCACGTGTTAGTATCGGCGTGCCACCAGCCCGCCTTTCCGTGGTATACACCTGTTGCTCCGGTCGGTGGTTCTCCCGCGCTCGTTTGGTTCATCCATCGCATCGCCTCGCATCGGCGTGACTAGGCTGTAAGGCCATTCATCCCGTATAAGAAGCCCTCGGGGAAGCAAGCAGAATTCTCTATGCCCTCCTAAGGCGTACAAATGCGACGCGAGCGAGTCGGACAGGCGTATTATCCGCATGCGGTGTCTAAATTATACTCGATCATTGCCGCATACTTGTAAATAAAGGAAAACTTACGGTAAAGTTAAATGGCGGTTCTTACGATAACATTTTATAAAAATTTTATAAAAAATTACTTTCAAGCATCGAAAGAACATGAAATTGAACATAAAAAATTTATAAGAACTCGGACGATAAATATACTTTACGTATATATTTTGTAACATTTCTAAAGAACATATTAATATAATTTTACAATTCTTGTCAAATTTAGGCAAAGATAAGGGAGGTGAAACGAAAAAATCTCTCCCAGAGTAAGGCTTTCCCTTTTCTTTCCCTACCGTGATATGTTTATCGAGATCAGAGCTACAACTTAACTTAGTTATCAACAATGCGAGAGCAATTAACTTTCATAATGCGTAGCTGGGCAAACGTACTAAAAACGGAGTGCTTTGTATCTCGAGTCGATAGCGAGCGTCAGTGATTCAGGGTATGTTATCATAACCGCGAATTATCATACACGAAGTGGCGGGCGGGACAAACCGAGATTATCAGCTCATTGAGGCACTGAAAAATTCAAGGAGAGGTACTAGGACTGGCGATGGTAATCCCCCAACGAGATATCGCAATCGCAAAACGGTCGGTTGCCGGTGCTGATAAATCGCTGGGCACTAGAAATGGGGGAGAAGGAAAGAGTCCTTATTGTACGCGGTAGTTGATAGCGCGTGATGGTAACGAGCGGTAGCGTCATTGTTAACCGACGATTATCGCGAAACCGCGTGTTTCGCCGAGATAACATGGGCAGAATTCCATAATTAGTCGTAAGTAATCTCCGCGCAATTTGCCATCGTTGTCCGTGCCAATTAATTCGCACACCCAACTACGCTTTGCTGAATAAAAATGATTCGATTCACGAGAAGTGTAGAAATCGTCGTTTAACGGTTTTTCTTCAAAAAATCGACCCTCACCTGCACAATTCTCAACAATACGCACGAAAATTTAAATACTTAATATTAAAATTTTAATTACTAATTTTAATTAAAATTTTAATTACTAATTTTTAATTAAAATTTTAATTACTAATTTTAATTTAAATACTAATTAAAATTTTAATTACTTTAAATACTAAATATTAAAATGACATAAAGAAATGATTAGAAAATAAAAATTAAAAAATACTTAAGTTCAAATACCATTAAAATAAAATTAATTTTAGATTAATTCAGAAATAAGATTTAATTACATATACATATATATGTAAAAATCTAATTTGCAAGAAAATTCAAAAACTTCTTACAAACTATATGTAATAATGAAGATACATTACAATGGAACAACTAAAACTGCTTCAAATAAATACAAAATGAAAGATTCACTGAAAAAAATATTTGGTTAGAACTGGACAAATCAGAAAATTCTGATTATACGAATAAGGATTCTGGTTATCTTAATTAAAAAATTTTCTGTTTATCTTAATCTTTTGGTTAAATTTATACTTTGAGAACATTTGAGTTGAGATAACCAAAATTCTGATTGATATAATCAGAATATTTTGGTTTGTGTATTTTCAACCAAGATAATAGAAATAATATCTAAAAGATATCGAATTACATCGTAAAGTCCCAAGAGACGATCCTTATTTTTCTCATATCTAGATGTCTCTGAAACTTGTACTGTTGACGCAGAACACATTTTTCTCTCATAAACTTCGAGATGAGAGGAATGGTTCTGCGTGACAGGCGCCATTGTCACACTCCGATTATCGCGGAGTGTTTTGCCGAGATACGGCCGAAGTGAGATAAAAATGTGATAAAAGCCTTTGACTTCCTGACTGGCCGGCAACACAACCAATATTCTAGCAACATTTTGGTTAATGACTCACATGCATATATAAAACAAGTTAACAGCCGGAACGCGCTCATAGCATTGCAACGCATCGTGGACCGCGAAACAATTACTGTTCTCTGTCTACGACTGATTAGTTACTCCTCTCGTGCACGCTGTCAGATTCCGTGAAACCATTTATATCAGGCCTTTATCGTTACTTTTTTTTTCCTAGAAAAACCACACCTCCCCGGTTCCCTCTCCCTTAATAGTCAACCGTTGTTACATACCGTTGCTATTCGTATTCGCAAATGCATCGTCGTCGTGACCGACATAGCCGCCTGTGAACTATAATAACTACGCAAATGTGATTCCGATTACGTGTGAAAGTCATATAAAACCAATGCAAAATCCATTGCGCTGTGAAATCAATATAAAACCAATGTAAGACCAATATTGCGTTGTGAAACTGGCGTAAAAGCAACGCGAAACCAATATTGTGTAGAAGTTGTTCTACAACATTTGAGAGTTGGCCTAATTTGTTATGTTCAGCATTCCATTTCAAATTGAAAATATAAATATGCCTATGCGTTTTTGTAATGATCCGATCAATTTCAAATGTCAAAAAAATCAGACACTGGATTCAATTCGCAGTGAACCATTGCAAATTACTGTTGCTTTTAATTATATCATCGCGATCATCTAAAGCTAATAAAAATTTATTAAACTTAATGTTTAATATTGAAAAGTACAATGTTCCTCTTAGTTTGGCCTATTTGATATTTATAAGAGAAAGTGCGCCACTTTGGACTCTACACATCCGATTTTATGAGTGTTTGAGGGAGCTAAACAGCCATCATTTTGAAACCGGAACTAAGATAACGTTCTGCAGTTGTTCGCAGCACATCTTCGCCAGATGCGAGACTTTTGATGTATATATATATATATAGAGCTATAATCGGGTCAAGTCATTTGCTGTTCACTGCTGTGGACAAATACACATGCGAGCGGACACGCGCGTCGCCTTTCATTCATGTTGTAAAGATTTTTTCACAACCTAGGAATCCTTTCGGAAATACTTTGTAGGTACAATTAATATACGCGAAAGTTATTTAATTGCGTATTAAAAAGCGTTAAAATCTATTATAAATTTTTGTTTCCGCTACGTGAGTGTTTTATAATAAATATAAATTACGATATTTAAATAGTAAATTATATTGTATTTATAAAAAGCGTATATCACGGCAAATGCAATTTGTATTACGAATTATTTGCGGAATCGAGACCCACGAATAACACCAACGATCACAACTGGATCGATACGAAATTGCTCGGAGTAATCAGTTCGGGATATGATTGACTGACTTTGAAATACGTGCGGATATTTATAGAAGGTCATTGGGGATGTGTAATGTCTCGTTTTATGGTTTTACGTTTTTACTTCGATGTGTGCGCGCCCAGTGCCATGAATATTCGCCGAGGCGCTATTGCGACGGATTTTCATTGCGCAATTCGTAATCATATAAGTTGCATAATTCACACAATTACAGAATCAATGAAAAAAAATAAATCAGCTACATTATATAGTTTACGTGCTGCACGGAATGCATACAAAAAGATTGATTTGCGTTATACGACGATCTAGAACTCAATCGTTGATTATTATTAATAACGACTTT
Source organism: Mycetomoellerius zeteki (assembly GCF_001594055.1). Lineage (NCBI taxonomy): Eukaryota > Metazoa > Arthropoda > Insecta > Hymenoptera > Formicidae > Mycetomoellerius > Mycetomoellerius zeteki. The sequence continues at coordinate 881,335 of NW_017256836.1, read as the reverse complement.
GATTTATAAAAAAAAAAAGAATTGTAATTGTTCAAAATTTCATTTTCTTAATTTCTGATGATAAAAGTCTTGTTATACTAAATGATTTTTTCGATTCTTTTAAGTAAATAATTTGCTTGACGTAACAGTCGAACGGGAAACAACTTGTTTTCTAGTGTATGTAATGCGGCGTACAATTCGTACGCGTGTCAGTCGAAAGCAATGACGGCGCGCTGCAACGCAATGCTTATGTCATTGTACTGACAATGAAAGTTAGAATCACTGTCTGTAGCGTCCGTGTAATCTTGCTACTTCCACGAAATGAATTATTGAAATACTACGTTGCCTGCATTATGCCTCTGTGCGTCGCGCCATGGCGTGCCGCGCCACAAAGTATCTACTTTCTCATTTCGCGCAATTATCAGTAATCCCATTTAACGCGCTCGCTTAAGCGGATCAACTTTATAACGTGTAACAAATATTGTAAACGATATCTCAGACGACCGTAATTGATATAATAAATTCCGAATTTTTACTCAGATATAATTTAAATTGCAATATTTTTCGTAACTTTAACGATTGTCCAGGCTATTAAAATAAGACACGTTTTCAAAATTTGCATTTTACGATTTCCTTTAGCTAGGATATTGTTTCTCTAAATATAGACTTTGTGAGAAAAGTGTGATGGAGAGAAACATACCAAAATCTTCTTCAAAAGTCTTTTAAGCTACAAACTACTTATCAGTAGAGAATTTAAGTATTCAGCTTAATGCCAACTTTAAGTTCTCGGAATATCTTTTAAATACTACACAAGCTCTCTTCGATCATTCGAATTAAACAACCGTTATAGAAATATTCTTCTTTATGGGTTTCGTTAAAATTATGACAATGGCTTCAGTACAAAAAAAGTACTGTAAGTCGTTATCGTAGCTATTAAAAGTAGGAAAAAACTTCATAATTAAAAATGCTATGCCATATTTTACCATCTAATTTGCCGCAGCAGCCAATCTTTTTTTTCAGTGTAGTTCTACCGATAATTATTTAGTGTCATCAAATTTATGATTAAGCAACAACAATCGATATAAATATTTCAATCAAGTAATGTGGAAAATAAGAATATTATAGTTTTCGTTTGGTAAAAAAGTAGTTACATGATTTTCATTACGTTCCCAAATTTTTACATATCGTGTCAACTGAAAGAAACACATCACGAGAATCCTAAGTTAAGATATATCGATGTAACGAATGTAAGTGAAAAGACATCGTGATTAATAAGAAGTATCAGCATTTAAATTCACCTCAAACTTCAAGTGTTTTACTTTTTTTTACAAGTTTACTTGCAACTCGAAAGTTATGTAAATTATGGAAAAAAAAATCTGATCCGCTCCGGACCCCAAGTGTTTTACTCGAGAAGTCGATGCCCTCAACGAACAAAACGAGCGCACCGTTTTTGTTTTTTCCTCGCGATACCGCGCGGTTAATCCTCGCTCATTATATACCCGCGTTGTATACTACTCTCCTGCAAACTTGATCGAATCGGTCTTCGAACATATCATAGAATATCCGCGTAGTCGCGCGATCGTTTCCACTGCACTGTCAATATTAATCCAATATACGAATACCAGAAATACTTTGAATAGTAAGAGCTCTACTTGCGATATCTGCAACGAAGAAAACGGATCAAGCAGTTGGCTCGAAACCGGTTGCCAGGAAGTATCGTCGAATAGCAGCAGCAGCTACTCGCTCGACAGATCCCCTACTTAAGGATCGCACACAGGAGGCCGTAGAAAACTGCTCGACTATACGAACTCTTAGATAAGCCTTGCAGCGAATAAAATTTTTTTGAATATTTCAATAAACCTACGCTCGCGAAAAATTTTTTCAACTAGAAAAAAAAATTGAAAATTTCCTATACAAAAGTGATTGCAAAAAACTCGAAAGACACTACGATTAAATGTTTTTCAATCTTATTATTTTTATAACATAAAATAGTATAACGTCATGTGTTAATTATACATTTTCGATTTTTTACGCAAAGACAGCTATTTATTATGAAATATTCCTGTTCTTGTATAATGTTACATGAGATTTATAACTTTGAGATTAATGTGTTAGAATGTTAATTATTACTTGATTATGTACAAAAATTATATGAAATTAAGTGTTAATTCTATATTGGCTTATGTAATAATAAGATAAATTCAAAATTTCGAAATATAAACTCGCCCTCTGTCACCTTGATTAATCGATGTATCTCGTTACAATAAGTCAAAATCTGAATCTCCTAGCAGCGAGTCCTCCCAACTGCAGGAAGTGCATTCGAGTAGTACGGATTATGTTCGCGCGCGAGCAGCGTCGATGACATCTGCTACAATCTGTCGGAAACTAAGTCACGTTTGCGTTAATCACGTTGGCACGATCACGGCGTCTCCAATGTCAGAGTCAGGGTTAGTCTTCATTTCCGGAAGTGGGACTCGCGCGCATGGCCTGAGCTGCACGGACCAAATTTATGTACCATCCTCTAAATATCATTGCAGACTGCACGAATAAGTGAGTGTTTACTAAATCTGCATATCTCTCATAGATATTCTTTTGTATATCTTGCAGACGAATTTTACTTAATAATAATAATAATAATATAAACTAATGTTGTAATTTTTTAATATTTTTCTAATAAAATATTAAAAAATACAAGCTTTTTATTAAAGCTTTTTCTGTTTTCTTATGTCTTGTTATTAATACTTTATTAAATACTAATAAAAAATCTATATGTACTTGTGTTTATTTGTCTATTAATAGTTCTATAGCTAAAGTTTTTTTAGTAGTTATACAGATAAAGAATATACTGAAATTTTCAATGACAATTTCTCTCGCTAAAAATGAAATTTTCTATTATTTCAGACTATATTAATTTTGTTGTTCTTACAATTCTTATAATTAATTTCATTTTTTCCAGCATTGTATACTACAAATTGTGAATACACAAAAGGTCAATGAGTCTAAATTAATTTATCGAATACCGTAAAAATCTTATATTACATTTATCAACAAATGTTGCGATTTTTATTCCGTTTCATTTAATTTTGCTGACGTAATACGTTATTTATTATCGCCAATGCTAATCATTTTCGCAATTGAATTTCAATATCGATCATATTCAATATGTAACAAAAAAAAGATTAGCACAGATAATGACTTGAAATCACGTAATATTCTACAGTGGAACTCTTACAGCTATCAACAAACTCTAAATCATTATATTAAATGTTTTACGCTTCATTACGTCTTGTTGTAACGAGACAAACGTGAGTAACCACAGTTAGCTCTGTCCTTGAGATTCCTACCTCTGGACCTGCCAAAGGACTTCATGGCCTTGATTCCCATTCCGGCATAAGTGTCGCCGCCGTAATCAACGTACATGAGTGCCGATCTTGTGTAATCACTGCACATGCACGTAGTCCAGGATTATCAATGTCATTCGTCCGTTTTTCTTTTATATTTCACTACCGAACTCGTGTTCCCTCTCGTTCCTTCTCTCTCGATGTTTCTCGAGGTGCGGAAATTCGTCGTTCGTAGTGAAATCATCTAAGATGCAGGTACACCATGGAAGACGAAGAGTTGGCTCACTCAGTTCCATGTGTATAACGCTGAACTTGATCTAACACAGCCGATGATCACATGCCGATGATCCATTTATCGTCGGTTCAGCTTTTGAGACGGAGAGTCCTGATTGTCTATCCCATAATGCATACGTCCTTTGACGTATAGAGAGGAGAGAATTCCTATTGAAGAACCGACCGGCGTCATTGGCAAATCACTTTGTAACGAATACTTCACTTTTCATGGTGCAAGGACAACGTATCGCTTCTCGAAACGATAAACGATCGTTCGGTGCCATCGAAATCGGCACGAATTCGGTGTCATCAATTGTTGACACAGCGTCACAGTGTAGCGAAACGTAGACAAACCAACCGCTGGCCGCCGACAGTTTCGACTTGTCAATGCGAGCTGAGGCAGTCACGTTGCGTGGAAAAATCGAGAGAAGAATCCGGGGGCCTCGACGAGACGCACCACTGGTCGGGCGGGCTCGGAGCACAGCGTGTCCACCATGTGTTTGCTATCAATTCATAACTGCGACCCACACGGGTTATTTCCGAATACCTGCTTGCGCAACCGCTCGTTGCTCTGGGACCAGTAGTAGGAGGGAGAGGACAGAGAACGGAGGAGCGGCGTGGCGAGATAGAACGAACTTCGATGGAGGGAGCGAGAGTCCGAAAATATGAAACGTCGCCCGGTCCGTCAGAGACGAAAATGCCCTGCTCCGTTTTGTGTTTCCTTCTCCGCTTTAACACACGTACGGGATATCCTCCTTCGTGCGCCTGGACGCACCTCTACCCTCTCGCGCTTCACGAAAGTTGAGATCGCTACCTGCGATCGCGCGCTACGACGACGATCTCGTAGCGCGGCGGCACTTGACGACACACTCTCGAGGGAACTCGCACACGCGAGACGGCGCGCACTGAACGGCGAGAGGCCGAGAGAGCGCACGCACGTATCCCCGCGCGTCACGGACGCTCCTCGTACTCGGGACCGTGTGTTGTGTACCGCGCGGCTCGAGGATCGAGGTGATCCGCCGCCCCGGCTACGAAACGATCTTTCCTTCGGCGCCACCGGAGTTCGTTAAGCCGAAGCGCCACTGTCGGGCACGTATACGACCGTGTTCCGCAGGTAAGTGCGTACAACGTCAGGAGAAAGAGAGAGCTAGAACGAGAGAGGGAGAATGAGAAACGAGGGGCAGAAACTCCAAAGAAGAAGAAGAAGAAGAAGAAGAGGCAGAGGAGAGCAAAGGTACAAGAGAAAAGTAGAAGACCTGACGCGGGAAGGGAAGTGGAGAGCAAGAGAAGGGGGATC
>NW_017256836.1:789430-876384 GCF_001594055.1 Mycetomoellerius zeteki | reverse complement strand
GGGGGGGGGGGGGGGGTAGCGACGTCAGTAGTACCGATCAAGATTCGTTTCACACGACTCACTCAGGTGAACACGCGAGTTTTGCGGGGAACCGTATTCGGAGGGGGGGGAGCCGCAAAACGATGTGGTAAAACGCGGGTAAAGCGTCGGAGACGCTTTCTTCGCACGCTACGGAGAATCGACGGGAGGGAGAGAGAGGAAAACGAACAAGAGTAAGACGATCGGCGAGGATCTTCATTCCCTTCATCGTGACTCCGGTGTCACGGATGGCTAAGTCGCATGACAGTCGCGCTATGTGTATGTAACGTGCGCTCGCGTGGATGTCAGGAGGGGGGGAGGGAGCGAGGCGTAAGAACGGAAGATGAGGACGCGCGAAGGAGGTGGGCGGCAAGGGCGACTTCGGTTTATTATAGGGGAAGTATGCCGTAGATAGCAACTCGAGATCGAGGGAGAAAGAAGGAGAAAGAGAGGTACAAGGTTCGGAAACGGAGAGGAGGAAGAAGATCGAGCGAAGTCGAATTATGCGAAAAGAGACGTAGGAGATTCTTAATATACGTAGGCCAGAAGATACGTAAGAGTAGCGATATTTTCGGCTGAATGGAACTGAGGGGGAAAGGGAAAAACGTTAAGCAGAACGCGAATATAGAAGTGCAATCCGAAAATACGAACTAACCGAGCTGTTTTGCGAAGGTAAAAACGTAAAATTACGATTACGAAAAGAGTAACGCGAGCGGCGTGGGTCATCCGTGAAGAAAATACCCAGGTGGAATTAACGGAGCGATGGAAACAGAAGGAAAAAGAGAGAGAGAGGGATTGAAAGGGAGAAAGAGAGAGAGAGAGAGAGAGAGAGAGAGAGAGAAAAGTTGAAACGTACGCGCGAGTGAGCACGAGACGGGAAGAACGAGCGAGATCGACGACGGAACTGGAAGCGACGTGCGAGAGGGAGACGAAAAACACTTGACTCCCCACCAACGCTACGATCGCACGACGCGACAGCGGAGTGGCGCGGCGCAGGCCTCCCAGCCCTCACTCTTCTCGCTCTGAGTTTTATGAATGAATACTCTCCCGTCACACGCGGCGGACTAACACTGGCGTCGACGCTCACGCTACGAACGAGGCGCGCGCGCACTCTGTCCCTCGCTCGCTATCTTTCTCTCTTCCTCTGTCGCTCTTCCTCCCTCTCTTGAGCTGTCTCTCTCTTTCTTTCTCTCTCTCTCTTCTTCTCTCTGTTTCAACCGCCGAGCCGCGCGCGTAAAATCAAGGCGTACGGGTGCGTTAGGCGACGTGTACGTACACACGCGCGACTTGGAGTCCGCGCGACGAGGAGTAAATACCGAGTTGGCTAATACACGGGCGCGCAAGTCCGTCGCTGTCCGTTCCTTCTTTCATTCGGTTTGCCGGTTCGTTCATTCATGCCCGAGCCGCACGCTTTAACTGGTAGCTCACCTCGACCGTCCCGAGAGGTTCCCTCCTCCTCCTCCTTCTCCTTCGTCTCCTTCTCTTTCCTCTCTTCCTCACTCAGATCAGATCTTTTTTCCGCCGCTCGCCGCCACCGTCGTCGTCGTCGTCGTCGTCGTCGTGACGTTGACGTCACGCTAGATGAAGAAACGAGTCGGCACTTTCCGAGAATGACTGCAGTTCCTTGCGTGACCTTCTTTCAGCTGCCCAGATAGTAGGGTGGACTATCTTTCCGAGCATGGTGGCCTTCGCTGCTTATATACGCCAGCACGAAGGGCATATATGGATCGCAATATAACTTCTGATCTCAATATATCTTGCTTGGACAAAACTCGAAAATGTACATTTTTTTCTTCCTGTATTATTCGATTGCAAATTGTTTTATAAATGTTTACTTTAATCAAATAATCAGCAATAACGTGAAAGAGCACTCCGATCTAATTGTTAATATATAATTCAATGAATGAGTTTATTTCAATGCAGCGATATTGACGCATCACTAAATCGAGCTTGACTGCCAAATAATCAAGTATAATAGAACTCATTTGTCTGCACTCCATTTATACAAACAAGCTCATGCTCAGTCTTAAATATCCGAACGGCGCCGTAGTTTGAATAATAGGTGTTCGACGTGCTCGACTTCAGTTTTCTGAACGTCAGCTCCTATTATCGGAACTAATAAGTGCTGGTAGAGAGAGAGAGAGAGAGAGAGAGAGAGAGAGAGAGAGAGAGAGAGAGAGAGAGAGAGAGAGAGAGAGAGAGAGAGAGAGAGAGAGAATAAGAAAGTAGTGTTAATAAATCTCTATCCAAATCATTCGATTATTAAAACTATCTTGTTCCCCAACATAATCGGATAAATGAAGTTCTACTGTGATTCGTTCAATAAATGGCTTTTTATTTTGAAATGATTAAAAATAGATATATGTTTTCTGTTTTAAAAATATACATATTCGTATAAAAAAGATTTCATGCTAGTCATTGGAAAAAGAATATTAATATAACAAGATGATAATGAAATGTCTTCAGGTATAATTATCAGGTAGGTTCCAATACTGGTATACTATAGAAGATACGAATATTGAGATTATTCTTGTAAGTAATATTTAACTCGCTAATAAAATTTACATAAATTATTTCTCGAATGACTCGTTTAATTATACTGTCTACGCAAATACATAAATGAGAACAACCCTTCGATCTATATCGCGCGATAACGATCGTGTTTAATGACACCAACACATAACAAAGGCAAATGACGGTCGAACGGTAAAGTTTTTAACGACGCGATAGAAACGCGGATGTCGCGAGGCACTTTTATAGCTTCTTCGTTGGCGGAATAATCGACAATAAAAAGGCAGCGCGTAATTATACGTTACTAACGCAAACACGGTTTTAGTAACTTTCCTACGGTCGCACGGCGAATCGCGGGGCTCGCCGAGGATGTCGTGCGTGTGATTGATGAAAAACTTGTCGCCTGCGGGCGTAAGGCTAAAAATTTCCTTTGCGCGACTAGCAACTTCCGGCACGTCCGCAGGACCATTCATAAACTCGCCCGGTACCGTCAATCGCGATGAGACATTCACTCCTCTCTCGGCACCCATTCCAGCGGCTAACACTCGCGATTCCGAGAGCTATATTTTACGCCGCTTCTCGTACGTATAACTGTACGAACGCGACGTGACTGCGTCTTCCCATCTTCCTTCCTCCGCGGGCGTTTCTCTTTCTCTCTCGCTTGCAACAGGTTACGCTGCATTCGTTTCGATAGATTAACTGGGAAACGAATTACCGAGAGACAATTTGGCAAGACACAGTATACCATGACGAGCTTGGTTCTAATCTTGATTTCTAACAGATGTTCGTCTTATTATTGGCCCCGGATTTCGGTCTCCGAATTAAAGATTTCGATAAAATCTTTAAGCGATTTAAACTATAATTAAATCACTTAAATTAGAAAGCGCTTTATCACAGAAATCTTGAGTCATTCATTTAACTCCAAGAAGGATACATATCTGTATATATAAAAAGAACTATTTCAAAGTGATGTAAGAATAGCAACAAGAGGAATAATAAAATTCCTTTTTATAATAATTACATTAATATCACTGAATGTTGTTTTATAATTTTGAAAAACTAATAACTTTGAAGATACTAAGATCCTTTTATTGACGACAAACATGTTATTGTATTGAGATATTTAGAAGAAATGTATTCGATTTACTTCTTGTTAATTCAGAGATTTACTTTAAACGTGATTAATAATAATATAATTACGATGCTCGCGGTGCTCGTTTATGTTAGATAGCTGAACTTTAATGAATCAACTCCGACCACTAGAAGTACATATACATCGCGTGGTGTACGATGCAGCTGTAGCGCTAATTAATAATTACATGAAGCGCGTTGTCGAACCTCATTCACAAGTCCGGCAAAGGCGAAGTAAGTAGCGTGGTCGCGCGCTAAGAAACCCGGAAGTCGCGCCGCGAGAAAATTATTATCGCCGATTAGCGTCGCGGAAATTGATAAAGTGCGTTACATCATTGCAGGTAGGCCAGGTAGGAAGGGATTAGGGAACGATAGCCGGGGAAATAATAACAATACACGACGTTGTGGGAATCGGTAGAAAAACGTGACGGACAGCCGTGATGAGCCGGAGGATGCGCCGCCGCCCCGGGTGTCAGGGAAGAAGAAAAGGGGAAGAAACGACGGCACAGTGATAGATAACGGCTCGAGGATAAGAGGGAAGGTTGTGCGCTGCCGAAGGGGGCGGGTTGTCCTGATGTACAGAACAGAGGGAGATCGGGAGAGAAGGACGGAAAAGGATGACCGCAGGAAGGAAGTTGGCCTGGCCCCGGTGTGTGCAGGTTGTTGTCTGGTAACACCTACGGTGATCAAAGATGAAGGAAGGAGGAGGAAGAAGAGAGGAGCGCAATAGGACGAAAAGGAAGAAAGATACAGAGCGCAGGCCGAAGAAAAGAGGATGCAGGAACAAAAGGAACGCGAATAGATAGCGATAGAGAGCGCCGAGCAGAAGCCGGCCGCTGCTGGACGCGCTCGGCACGGTATATACTTGCCGAAGGCTGAGCAGGTTTTTGCCACATTTTTTGCGGCGCTTATTATAACTAGGAAGCTGATGTGCTCTCTCTCCCTGAAGCCCTACCTCGTAATCTCGGCGATCGGAGTGTGTTCGCCTGCGCGCAGTCAGGTATATACACGTACGCGCGAAAAGTGTGTGCGTGTGGAACGTTTATCGGAGCGTACACTCACCGTTGGAAACGACGAGATGTATAAGCTGAGAAACAGAGAGAAAGAGAGAGAAGTGGGATGGAGAGCGTGAGAACGCGTAAACTTGTAAGGTACGAAAGAGCGTAAGAAAAGGAGATATATCGTCGTGCTCCTTTCCACGGTGTTGGAAAAGGTGGTGATGGTGTTGGTGGTGGTAGTGGTTGGAACTGGGTGCTCGTATACTTCAGAAAGACACACGCGTCAACGTCATTTCCTTTAGACGGCGAGTGTGTCTCTCTCTTTCTCTCATCCCTCTCTTTTTCCTTCTTTTCTGCCGCGTCGGCTCTTCTCTCATGTCCTTTTTCGCCTCGGACATATTCGAAGAGAAAATAATGCGCTACAAAGTCAGGACGCTCGCTTGCTTGCCGGTAGTCGTGAATTTATCCGACGCTTGTTAGTAAAGAGAGCGAAGAAGTAATTAAACGAACAGAGTTTAGCCTTCTGTTACGGAGCAACGACTTTACATAAGATACGTGATAGGATTATAGATAGAGTATAAGATATGATAGAGTAGGTAAATACAGTACACTATTGATCTTTCTCTTGGCATACATAGCACGTTTGACATACATCATTTCTTATGGATGTTAACAAATTCTTGGGTTCAATAAGTTTCGTAAGAAGGAAATATTTTCGATGAAATCTTATAGAACGGTATTTATGAAGCCTTCGAATGTCAAATACTTTGTGATGATCTATAAACACTTAACTAAAATGTCAACGTTTAACTTTCTTAATTCTAATAATTAGGTATAATGATATATTTACACTTCTCACTTTACCGATAAATGCATTTATTTCTGAGATGCTATAATATATGTAATGTAAACTATATGCTAAATGCGCGCATTTATCGATAAAAGGAGATATAAATATATCTTTATATTCAATTGCTTTTAAAAAAGGAATTGCAATGTGCCAATTTTTTCTATAAAAAGTGATATGGACCTTATTTATGTTTAATTGCTTTTAAAAAGAAATTGTGGAGGGAATTTCTTAAAATTTCCCATTAAGAACGAAAGAGATCATATTAAATGGTTTCACCGTATTAATTCAATAGCAAAGATAGGGGCTTCCGATCACACAAAACTCGCGAGATACCATAATATGCCACTTCCTCCCGCGTTTACGCAGGAAGATGAGAGCACGCACGACAGAACGATTCCTCACTTCACCTCGTAGTCCTCGCGTGCAAGGAGGATTGCGAGTACGAGCAAGAGCTGCCATCGCCATCCCCTTCGTCCTCTCTGACCAATCGAGTTCACCTGGGCCACGTTACGGTCACTCGACTTCCGGTAACCCGGGCGGGCTACGCGTATGGCCCACGGCCATGTAACCGTGACTTCTCTCTCGTTAACACTTCCGCTCTCCTTTTCTACGTGATGATTTCGTGAGCTGACAACGCGAATACGATCTTCGTCGTATAATAACTGTACGATATCGAATCACAGATGATATTATAAGTAATTCATGAAAACATTGTCAATACGTTTCGATGTTTGATTGCATTAGCAAATACAAAAGTATGTTTCTTAGATTCTCTGAGTCGGATCTCATTTCGTTTCGTCATTAATCATCCGTGAAAAATAAAAGATATGCGTATTAATCGTTCGTTTAATTAATCTGCAACATCATACGTTACGCAAATCTGCGCCACGTTGCTTCGGAACGTTGAAGGCTTTAGAAAATATTTGACACACGATTGGACTGATAAAATACGACAAATCTTGTTATATAACTGCACAAGAACGCATCGTGATTTGCCATATCTACTACTTGTGTCCGCGTTAAATAATCACCGTCACTTTCTCGCCAAACTTCGGCGTTTATTGTGCGACCGGTCGACGACCATTCGAAAGGGTTGTCCCAACGACAATTTTCTCTCGCAATACGCGATTATTGCGGCACATCAGAACGCGGATCGTTGCCGCGTGAAAGTCCACCGTGGCAGAAGAGAGGAGGAAGAGAGAGGAGGAGTGAGGAAAGAGTAGGAAGCAGAGAGAGAGAAGAGGCGACAATTTCCGGTCTCTCTCCTTCTCTCTTTCAGAACACACAATTTAATGCCTATTTTTATCTTCGACACTGAATATTCGCGCGGACAAGATTCGAAAAATCTGCATAAAACAGGGTAACCTTTTATCTAGATTCAATAAAACGATATATACTAATAACTGATACGTATCGAATTTTTAAAACTAAATTTCGTAGTAATTTCGTTTTTATGATATTTTACTTTTATTTATGTCATTTTATTAGAAAGTACTAGGCTACAACATATGTTCTTATTTAAACTTTGTCATTTTAAATTAATATTAATGTTGCCACGTGTTATACAAGATCATTTATCATGTGAGAAAAGAGATAATGTAGATTAAGAGAAATATATATTTTTTGAGAAACTTCTCGATTTCTTAGAAAACTGGAAAGATGGCAAATTTCTTTTTAATTCTTCTTAATTTCTCAATTCTTTCTCCGTTTCTAGAGTTTCTCGAAGCTTAATGCTGCTATTAACACGCAATATTATGATAAAACGATTGTCCGCAATATGAAATATGACGGAGGTAGTCTAACCCCGAGCGAGTAGTCAGCAAATAGATATACTCGCGTACGCGTAACGTATGGAAGCAGATTACCCTCGAAACAAGTTCTTGGTTTAACTCCCACGCATGTAATTACCTTGAAGCAGGTGCGCCATAAGAAGCACTCGGATAACGATAAGTATACGCTAGAGCTCGATTTACGGCTTACTATGGGCTGCATGTCCACGATCCCCACACGGATTGCCGGCGAAACATTACTTCTATTTCTCATTTATATCGATATCCTTTTCACGAGTTTCGTTTACTCGATTTAATTGTTATGTTAATATTAACCTTTTGCTGGGGTAGGTCGAGATATTCGTAAAAACGTTACAACGTTTCTCTTCAATCACGACTGTGAAATAAATGTGAAAATGCACATTGTTATCAGTTTACAGCGTTACATCACAAAGCTACGATGATGAGTTCGATTATTCCTGACTTATGTAATATTCCACGTGTCAGTCTAGCGAACATTTTAGACACGTGATTCGGCGCAATTAGAAATTTAGGACGAACAGTCGAGACATTCGCGAGAAGTTACACGTACGAAAGTGAAGAATATCAACAAATGATGCAAATGTCACGTCCAATTAACCTGATCTTTCGATTAATTACGATCTATTCAGATTGACAAATTGACATGATTGATTGATCGACTTTATCGGCATCATTTGACACACATTATTAATGCGTTTCTTGTGTATTTATGTCATATACTAATTTACCAAAGATTTGTTATCGCTCTTTCTGCATCTATTAGAACTTTCTGTAAGAAACAATGCATGCTTTTAATATGTTTATCAACTGGCATCATCTATTAAGTTTCCGGAAATCGTATAGAAACTCAGTTATAATCGATCAATTTGATTATGAAATAATGTTATGAAATAATGTTTAATTAGTAAAAATTATCAAAGAAAATAAAATATCGTTAATATTATAGCATATATTTATTGATTTTATGTCACTTAATTCATTTTGAGAGTAAGAGTGAAGTTATGATAGAAATGATCAAACTTTGGTTTTATAATAAAATTTTAATTTGTTATAAATATATTTTACAGTCGTGATTGAAGAGAAACGTTGTAACGTTAATTATAATATTAGTTGTATAAATTAAATAATAAAATAATAGATGCAGCTAATTACCAAAATTAATATACAATTTTTTTTAGTTTGAATATGTTAAAGCGGACGAAGAATTGAGAGAAGCGGAGACAAAAGCGGAAAAAGATCGAGACGGTGAAACGAAGAATGCATGATGTAGTAAAGGTAGTGAGACGCGACCGGAAGTTGTCTGTCAAGAAATGCTTCTTTTATTCTAAAATGTTCTTATCGTGTTTTAAGAATGACTCTTATTTTTTCCTTTTCATGTAAAGTCATTCTTTAATTTATGTACGTACCGGAATTGTAGAAACCTTTTACTATAATCTTCGCGTACCTATATATTTCCGTAGTTGAGAAGAGAACCCAAAAGAGTTCTCATTTTTTTTATTGATACATATTCGAAATCGATGTATCTCTGTTTATTGAAATTTTTAACGTAAAAAATAATTGATTAAATAATTATACATTTATTTTATAAGTATAGTAAAATGTAATACACGAAGATATAATATATTATTCACGTAATACATATTATGTGTTTTATTAATTGCTCCAAATTTTTAAAAAATAGTATAAACTATATATAGATTAAAATTTACTAGTATAAATATATCCTATTGATGAAATATCAACTACATGATATGCATTACGTGTGCCAAGTAACGACGGAAACAATGTCAACCAAAAAAAACCGTTGTTCGAACAAGCAAGAGAAGATAAGTCGTTGTGTCGAGGACTATCTATGGAAGCGAGCTCGGAAACGACGAAGTGACGTGGAACGCATCGAACAGAAAGGGACGTCAGGGAAGCAAGAAGAAGAGAAAGAGAAAAAGAGAAGAGAAAGAGAGAAAGAGGAAGAGAGACGGAGATAGCTAGTAATGAATGACTGCAAAAGAAGCAGGTAGACGCGAGTGCGAGCGAGCGAGGTGGCGATGGTTGGCACAGTGAGAGGGAAGTAGTGAATGAAGATAAGCGCGATAAGGACGGGGACATAGAATACATGAGAGGGAGAGAGAAAAAGGGAGATAGAGAAGAAGTAGAATGAGAGAGGGGGGGGGGGGGAGAGAGGGAGGGAGGGAGAGAGAGAGAGAGAGAGAGAGAGAGAGAGAGGGAGAGAGAGAGAGACTGAAGAGGCCGAAGCTGTAGCAGTAGCACGCACGTACATAGGATACGGTTAGAGCCCCGGCTAGGGAGGCGGATACGGGAGAAGTTATTTTGGTACGTGTATCGAAATCAGAATGCAACAACGTACACTCGTCCACCAGCGCGTCGTCGCGGCTTTACGAGTGATGATCCAACAAAACGTTTGAAATTACTCCGAGCACAATGACGATGGTCCCGAATCGCTTAAAGGTCTATTGGTCTATTCAAAATTTATAATATGATTTAAATAAGGATTTCAACAACTATTTTGTGTCCATTTTTACCAATGTTGATTAACTTTAATCCTCCACAGATAAATGTGGATTTGAAGACAGCAAATGATTTTTTTACTTTGAATTATATTGCTAATTCTGTACTATCATCTCTTAGCGACGAGGTGGTCTGTTTAAGTGGTGAAATTTAGAGTAGTCTGCGGAAGGTTAATCTCAGTTTAATTTATTTTTTAGTTTTTTCCAATTTTTATTGTTAGAATTAAAAAAAGTTAAACCGAGATGAAAGTCAATTTACATTGGTAAAAATGGAAATTAAATCCTTGAAGTATCCTTGAATATCTTAAAGATATTGAGAAACATTTTGGAATTTTTTAAAGTCTTGAAGAACAGTAATATTCGCGATTATTTTAAATGTAAATTTGCGAGAGAATATGTGGCGTTTTTCTTTTACAAATATCAGAATATCTGCACAATATTAACAACTAGGATTAATAGGATTGTGCAGTAATATTGGAATAAATATCCGCGCAATACAGAATTATATGACTAGAGAATTGGATTTCACGCCATCGGGAATAATTTTCTACAAGAACGAAGGAAAGTTATGAGATTATGTAATGTCTTCAAGTAACATAGCATTAAAGAAATAACCTAATAAGAATAGGCACGATATGAGGAAGTTCCGAGAAGTCTGGTTAGGAAGGTGGTAGGAATATTCTTGTATTTCCGAGCGTCTGAAGCGAAGATGCCAATGTATGTTTACAGGTAAAATCACAAAGTCATTTCTTAAGAGCCGTCTCTTGCCGCCGATTCCGGGGCCATGTTGCACAAGTGATTCGTGTTGCATCCGTATTATGCAAACGTGACAATTACCTACCCGGATTGTCGGGGAACACAAAGAAAGCACGGCGCGCGAACCCCGCGAGATTAAATCGTAGCTCGGAGCTAATAAAGTCGAGATGCATTCTCTCGGTCGCGCGCTTTCGAAATACATTGCGACGTTATGGATCGAAGCCAACGGAACGCACGGTAATCTAATGCTTAAGGTAAATGTCCCAGTAGTCCCGGACGTTTAAGCGTTAGGTTCTCATAAATAATATAATTTATAATATCAAAAAGATTTTTAATATAAATATTAGTATTCATTTGAAAACTCAAGACTCCCTTAAGCAAGGAAAAATTATTTGAACCCACTTATAACAATTATTAATTAAAATATTTAAATAAATAATAGAATGCGTCAATGCAGTGGCCGGACAAACCGATCGGATACTGAGACGTAATTGTCCCAGTGTCCGACCACAATTGGAAAATTAATAGGCTGACGGAAAATAATATAAATAGATGTTTTTAATGACAAAAGACAACTAATTCAAATTGATCTTTAAGGTAAAAAAAACATTTGAGATTAATATTAATATAAATAAATAAAGTTTTGTGTAACTGGACATGTACCTGGACTTGTGTGACTGGACATGTACCTATGTCCGGACATAACCTATGTCCATTTACATAACACTTTATTTATTTAAGTTAATATTAGTCTCAAATACGCTTCTTAAAACGTAATATTATAATTTAATTGTAATCTTTAAATGCAATTAAATTATAATACTGTAATAAAAAAAGCATTTGAGATTAATAATAATAAATTTTGTGTAAGTGTTCGGACACAGGGACGTTTCTTTTCCTCGCGGTTGACTGTTTCCGTTTTTGAATTCTCATTATCCAAGTCAGTACGACTATTTCGCGCAGTCTACGAACAGCTCGACATTATTATACGATCTCGCACCTGAGAGCGAGCTAGCGTGTCTCTCCTCTCTCTACTCTTGTCTCGTATTTTAACAGATCGCTTCCGCCGACTGCGGAGTTTCGCGTATCCCGGTCGCGGCGGAAGAATTATTCAATGGTATGCCGCGATTTCAATAGATGGCTTTGTATATCGACACAGCGGGAACACAAATGAGAAATCGTTTGATTGTATACAGTTTCTAGTCTCTCCTCCGATAAATTCTTTCGAGATCACGCGCGTGTACAACTCTCTTTAAAAAATTATTACAGAACTCCTGTACTTTCGAAAAGGAAGCTAGAATTGATCTAATCAGAACTCCTGAGAACGAAAGTTGGGGTGCTAACTTCACATGCCTGTACAAGTTAAGTAATCGACAATTTTACGAAAGTTCGGTTTTATTATTAATTAACTGTTTCATTATTAATGTAGTTTAATTGCGTTTATAGTTCAGATAAATTCGGTGCACAGTTCGAAAGACAAATGTAGTATATATACAAGTACATATAGTATATTCAGTGATTCGAGATTTGAATTATTTAAAGCATCAAAGATCTAGCTTCGTATAGGCTTTTTAATTGCTAATATTGATTGTTAACTGTTTTACCAAATTAATTAATATTAATGTCAGTGGATTTTTTAGTCCGACAGGATTTTGTCCAAAAAAAAAAAAAAAAAAAATCATTTGAGACTCTATGACTTAACGAAACTTTCGAAGACTGTCGCACCCTCCCGCGATCGTTTTCTTTGCCGTCCGTATTCTCCGTAAACATCGCGAAGCCACGACGGTGCGAGCTCTTCTCTTTCTTTGGCCTAGCCGCCTAGAGAATATCATGTATGTACGTATACCTTTGAAAGTGTACCGACTCTCCCTCTCCCCTCGTTCTATCGTAGCGCGCACGCGAGAGATGCCTTTGTTCTCGCCTTTCGGTCTACGAAAAAAAAAAGAGGAAAAAAACATCGCTGTGCGAATCTGACGCGTATGCGTCACACAAGAGTCAGATAGGATAGGTGGTACCGAAGGACTCCTCTTCGAGGAAAGAAGAAGAGGAACACACAGGCGGTGAGGAAAGGTACGACTACACGAGAGACGAGGGGATGAGGGCGGGGGTCACGGGAGGGAGAGAGAGGGAGGAGGAGCAGGACACTCGGAGGGAGTTCGCAGAGTTCTGGCTGGGTGAGCACACGTCCGGTCATTATCGGAGCTTATCTACATGAGCACACCTCAAACGTACCTAACCAAACCTCGTCGCATGTAGCGAGAGTCGGCCGGCATTGTAACCGTGTTTATAAAGCGCGTCTCTTTCTTCTCCCCTTTCTCGTTAAAAAAAAAGCGAGAGAAGAAATCACGCTATATGCCGTATTTTGACGTTTCATCGGGAGAAAATGTTCCGTGATTCGATCCGAGAACTTACTTGCGAGACGCGTGGTACGCCCTGCGATTGCACGACTGTGACTTACCTGAAACACAAAGGAGACAACCTAAGTTATTAAAATTGTCATAATAAACTTCTTAGAATTGTGCAAAAGTTAACAAAAAATTTTTTATATTGCAGTACTTGCTACGGTAAATGTGAATGAATAAATCCACATTTCTTGATCCATTCGATTCGTATGTAAAAAAATTTATGATTTTCTTTAACATCATTAGCCTTTCCGGTACAGCTATACGATCAATTAAGAAAACAAATTTCTCTTTCATATGTAAAAGGATTAGCGCAACTATGTATATAATTTATGCTAGCTGCCAAAGTAAACTGGCAAAACATTAATCTTCATGGTAATTAATTTCTCATCTTAATGCATTTTTAGTACGTGTGCTGTGGAGTTTAATTTAGTTATGATAATTCAATTCCTCTAAAGCTCGCAAGCGTTTCAAGTTATTTATAAATCTTAAATTAAAACTTAGACATTTTAAAGTACGTATACGTTTAAAATTTTTTTATCTTTGCAAGCAAGTTGCAAAAGTACTCCGCTCTCGACTCCGCTCTTATTTCGCGCGATTATCTTATTTACATCTTATAAGAATATCAGCATAAAAAATATAAGAAAAATGTAAGTTTTTATCTCTAAGGATGCAGGAGATCGTATTATGCTTTCGTGTGGATATAGCGATTCTGAAGTGCAGAAACCGACCAAAGAGATAATATCTGATGTATCTTGTATCACTGTTATGGAAACGTTTAAAACCAGGACATGCCGGAAACCTTGTCATCAAAATAGCTCGGCTATTTTACGTTATTAGCGCTATCATCTAATTTGAAGAATTGTTTTGAAAAAACGAGAAGAATTAAAGTGATATAAAATTCAAGTGATGTATGTTTGTAAAATAGAAAGATAAAATCTTTACATAATATTCCTCAAGATAAGTTTAAAAGAGAAAAACTTCACGGTATGCTTGAGACTTCTGACAGAAAATATAAAATAAGTCGCGAAAAATTTATAGACGCGTACATATTTTATCTTACATATAATAATTAAATAAATCTTTTTCATGAATCATTCAATAAATGTTGAATTCCTTTTACTCTCTAAAATCTTTGGAATATAATTCTATAAAGAGTAACAATTGAACTGGTATTGAAAAAGAATGGCTCGATTTCTAAGAGTTAGATTTCACTCTTTAGAGTTAGATTCTACTCCAAAGAGTACTTTCAATCTTTTTGTTAAAATGCTACATTAACGCGACTAGAAGATTTTGAGTTCCTAAAAAATTCGAACCTCATCGATGGTCGCGCTTTTCGGATCTCCGCGGAGATTTTTACGAGATTTTGTGAACGTTAAAGACTCTTAGCAAAGAGGAATGCTCGAAACGTGTGGCGGTAAGCGGCAATCCGTGAGAGTAACGCGATGGCTGGCAGTTAGCCGTCGTCTAATTTCGGCGAGCGTTCTCAAGGCGCGTTTCGTCATCGCGCCGGTTACGTTAACGAGACGTACGTATCGCGACGCAGAGCAAGTGGAACACGTTGTGCGCGGCGCGTTGGATCATTTTCGAAGCACAGAGGTCAGCGGCGACGTGCACGAAGAGGGCAGCGGCGGCGGCGAGAGGTGGAACTACGCTTCGGTGCACCTGACGGAGTGCGACGAGTCGGATCGTAACTCGACAGAGGCCGAGAGCGGGGCCGAGCCGAGCGAGTAGCCGCGAGTAATATAGTCGAAATACGCGTAATCCAGCCGCAGCCTTGGAATTGGAAATGGGACTCGGCCCGCTCAAATGCTTTTAACACACATGCTCGTCACGCTCGAATCAAAAGCGCGATGTCTCTCTTGATGCATCTTCATCAAAAACAAAGAATAAAAGACCAATTCCGATTTCCGCACTTTAATGAGACTTCTAAATTATATTTTAAAAATCATATATAACATGTGTTCGACAATTTTACGAATTATATCGACATCGTTTTTATAAGATAATAAAGTAGAGAAATTATTCTTAAAAAGGACGAATTTTTGTTTGCGACAAAAAATCATTATCTAGATTTTTTTTTCTCGGAATGAGAGCAGAGAACATGAAAAGGGACGCCCGTCTGTATTGGTGCGTGGAATCCTCCGTTGAAATGACCCACGTAGGGAACACGTGCGTTCGCGCGAACACGATGCAACGTACCCACGCCGCGTTTATCCGGCATTGTCTTCTTCCCCTTCTGCATGTGCAGGCGCCATTCTGCTCGCCTACCTCGTGAGAGAAACTCCTCCTCGCGCGGCTTAATTAACGATCATCGGGTATTCCCGCGACGTAGAAATCATTTACATTTATTCGCCCGTTATCTCGCGCGATTGCGCCTTGTTCCCCTGTACGCTGTGCGCAGAATTTTTTCGGAATCCTATAAAACTTCTGCGGCCCACAATCGTTTAATCCTCTGTGTGTAATCTGGGCCTTTTTTGTAATCTGAACCCAGTTTTTTTACTGTTCTAGGCTCTTTCAAAAATAGACAGGGTTACTTCTCAACATCTTAATTACATTACCAAGTAGGTTTTTAACTTATAAATGTTAAAACCTTTATTTAATCCTCCGTGAACCAGGTGGAAAATCAACATGGATCAAATGTGGGTATATATCTCATACCCCATGCTATACTTCTCATTATAAATACTATAATTTAGTGTGATTGGTAACAACGCATTCTCCAGTTGCACGAAATCGGCAACACATACGCGCGGTACTTGTTAAGAAGTTATAGAAATTCTTGCTGGGGTATGTCATACCCCACCTAGTTCACGGAGAGTTAATAAAAATTGAAATTTGAGCAAAAATAAGAATAAAATTTGTGAATGAAATTTCATTTATGCCAAAAAAAATTCAGATTGCATGCAGACGGAGAGTTAAAATATCTATTCATTCTGTACCTATTATACATTTGTTATTCCATTTTTATCATGGAGTAATGTGAATGCTTCTTACATAATCGAATCATTTATTTTAAAAAGGATTTTACCACTAAAAATGTTTTATTAGAGAAAAATTTAAAATGCATTTTTTCGTGGAGATACTTTCATATTCACAGAAAAGACTTTACTCCCAACTCTATCCCATCCCATTAATACAAAAGTTCTATGTAATAGAAATGCTAATAATGTACTTTTATACACCTGTATGAAAACGACAAGGTCTTTAGCTTCCCAAAATATGCATTTAATGAATAACGTTCGTCTCAAAGCGAATGATTCAACCGCGAGATTATAAAAGAAAAATTATGGCTCTTCAGTTGAGCCATCTAACTCTGTATCATAATTAACATAACAATAAAGATCTATATAAATAACGTATTAACAAAGAATAAACAATGTATTTTAACAAAAATTTTAATCTCGGAGCTAAAAAAGAAATTTCAACAGAAATAAACGTGATATCTTTTTTTCAACAGCCAATTTAAAGTGGTTCTGTAAACGCCCGATACATTGAAATCAGGACCCCATTTCCGTCACTACTTGGCAATGCTCGTTGAATAGAAAAAGCACACATATAAATTGCCATTAGCTTCGTACAGTCTTAAATATCTTGGTTTTATCTGAGAATTCCGGTTTTATGCGCGACCATACATTGAGCAACCACATACGTGATTTCATTCACCGCCGCCGTTTGCTTTCTTCCCCTCAGATCCAATTCGCTTCACAAGCGCTAAATGTATTAGCTCTTTTTAGCTATAATGTATGTTGTAAGTTTCCGTTAGACTAATATAAGACGTCAGATATGGGAAAAAAGGGACTTGATGACCAATCCCGGTACAAATTATGAATGACAGACAGTATATTAGAGTGCGCCAATGTTAGAGAGACAGTTAAAAGATCTGTCATAAAATGCGTTTGTGTATATTGTTTAAACTAACAGTTAAATCGCGAGATCAAAGTCTTTAGCATATAATATCAAATGTATTCATGAATAATATCAAATGTATTCATGAATGTTTTATAGTTAAAATTAGATTTTCTAAACCTGATACCTACATAAAACGTCTTTATTTCAAGAGTTTTAGATATACAATACTTTTTAGTATTTATGATTAATATGCAGGTTTCAATTACCTTTTATTACTCGAGATATCTTTACTGGTGTCGCTCCGAATGTCGCATGACGAAAGACAAGAGGATACCCGAAACAGACGCGCGAGGAATTAGCTTCCCTGCGCGAAGAGCGACGACGATCGGATTAAGCCGAAGGGCAATTAATTAAATCGCGGCAAATAAGCCTTCAGAAGACTCGTCGCCACGAGGCATCTACTTCGAAATCAGCAGAGAGGCTACGATTACCGTAGCCCGGAGCTGTCATTAGTCCTCGCTTTCATCCCTTCGGTGCTCTGTCACGCTCTGCTGATATCGTACGCTGAATGGACCGAGCGTTTCGCTCTGCGTACGTTTGTGACAAAAAAACATAACTATCCGGGAACGGTAATACGATCGATTTGCTGTTAATTGAATAAATCGCTGAAAACAATAGAGGAATTTTTTTTAGCGAGTTTCACGCGAAGATGGAAATTCCTATACATCCACAAGAAGAGTTTTTATTCTTAAACAATGTCTCATACATAAAGCGGCGTCTACAATGAGATTTTCAAGCGTAAAACTTAGACTTTGAGCCTTAAGTAGAAATTAATTAATCACAGTTGAATGTGAAGAGAATAATCGACTGTGATAGGTCAATTTCTTACGGTTTAAAGCTTAAATTTTACGCCTTAAAATTTCATTGTTGCGTTTTACGCGTGTGTAAATCTTTCAATTTCTGTCATATTCTGCCTTCAGAGATGTCCGACATCTTTGTATAACTAATAATATAACTTACTCTCTAAATCTCATGGAGTGAAATCTCACTCGAAGAGACTGAAATTTAGCCTGTCTTGAAAAAAGAGTGAAAATACGGCCACTCTTGGACAAGAGTATTTTCACTCTTTTTTCAAGACAGGCTAAATTTTCAGTCTCTTCGAGTGAGATTTCACTCCATGAGATTTAGAGAGTAAGTTATATTATTAGTTATACAAAGATGTCGGACATCTCTGAAGGCAGAATATGACAGAAATTGAAAGATTTACACACGCGTAAAACGCAACAATGAAATTTTAAGGCGTAAAATTTAAGCTTTAAACCGTAAGAAATTGACCTATCACAGTCGATTATTCTCTTCACATTCAACTGTGATTAATTAATTTCTACTTAAGGCTCAAAGTCTAAGTGAGGTTTTATTTCACGAGATTTAGAGAGTATGGTATAAGAATATAAAGTATTCCATTCCCAAGGATGTGCAGTCGTTTTGAACATGACGACTGCTCTTTGACCAATCAAAACTTTTGCCCGAAATTGTAAAAAGGCATCTCCTATCATGTGCATTCCACTAACTTTGGGCATTTGATTGGTGGTTCTGATTTAGTCTGCCGCCATTATGCACATTATGCACAATGGAATACCTATCTTATATTCTTATACCATAGTGTAACTAATAATAACTGTCGTTGTAAAGGTGAACACACATAGAAGTAGAATTAAGCAGTAAGCAGCAAGACATAAGACCGCCATCTTTCATATGTATAGATATACTGGCAATGTTAATTGCCTACTTCGTACGTCTTACTGTTGCTTACTTCTACTTCTATGTGCGTTCACCTTTATTCTACGAAAACGAGAGCGATGTCTTCTATTGTTATATTTACGATTGTGTTTGACAAAAATTATCGAGTAGGTAATTTTGTACGCATATCTATTGCACACAATACACGTTGCGATAGTAGGGCTGAATGAACGCTTTAGAACTTTGAAGCTACGGTTCTCAGGGCTCGGGTGTTTTGACTTGTCTGATTTTTCACGGATGGTGGTCAATTAGAGCACAGGTCTGGACGAATATCACGCAGACGGTGGCTGCGCACGGTTAGCGCATTGGCCGGTGAAAAATGAAGGTAGTCGGTTAAGCGAGTAGGTAGGTGGGTAGGTAAATGACGTATAGATGTGTATCACGCACAATGCACACTCGTGGGAGCCTGCGTGCACTCGCTCCCACGCCGGTTTTTGTCCGAACGCTCGACAGACCGGCCCGTCGCCATCGCCGCTAAAACTGCTACAAGGGTTCTCATCACGTTGCCCTGCGTTGTAATTTCGTAAATATCTTTCAATTTTGAGGACCGGGAAACGAGATATGGAAAGTAATCTTGGACTGCAGTTTTTCAATTTGTCGTTAAAAGTTTAAAAATAGATTAAAAGAATTGGACATTTTTAGATTCTCTCCAAATAATAAAAAGTAATTTCTAACTATCTATTGTAAAATCAGATATCGATTTAAAAATCTATGTATCTAAAAATCATGTTTGATGTGAAAACAATAAAACAAGAAAATATGAATTAATTTGCAATGTACGTTTGATATTGACAGGGCTTTTTCTTCGCGTGCGAATACCATTCGTATGGTGTGCCGAACAAGCATGCGAGTAAACCAAGTAGATAATTAATTTTCACGGAATAAGAAACGAATTATTGCGTTACGAATTCACTTTTATTGGTGGTAGTTTTACCGCAGTAGCGGTTTCTCTCGCGGCAATTGCTTTGCCGAACAATGCTATTCCCTCGAGTTGCTATGCAGGTTTACATACCCGCCATACGTTATATTGGGACATCCGTTTTACGAAGATATACTTTTCGTAAGAAAGGTTTGATTTTTATCAGGAAACTTCTATAAAATTCCTGAATCTTTTAAAGATACAAATCTTTTGCTTACTCTTGTGCGAGTGCGTAATTATAAGCTTCCTTATTAATACTTTTGAGGCTTTCATGGATGTTTTCTTCATGAGTAGGACAACCAAAATTATACTGTAAAAATCCCTTTTTAAACGCCTAAAATATGTTGTGTGAAATTGAAAAAATGCTCTAAAGAAAGGAATATATGCATTTGAAAATTACTTTTTATCGCACAAATTTTCAAAATATTAATCAAGTTTTTTACTTATAATAACATAATCATAAACTTAAAATAGAAAACAATGTAAAATATACAATAAAAATAGATAAAATATTGTGCACGTGTCGGTGAAATATGCAAAAATATGCTGTAACATATAAGGCTCAAAATGCATAATTTCTTACGAAACAAATTTGTATTTACAATAATAAGATTGAAAGACCGCTAATGTTAAACATAATAATTTTAAATTAAGAAGCGCCATAACGGTCAGAACGTTAAGATGTTGAACTATTGTAAATTCATTTAAATGAATTAATTTTCAGAAATGATAATTGCGTGCCGATTTGCCAAATTTGTATTTAGTTTATTTGTTTATTAGTTAAATAAAAAAATGCCCTACACATATTTTGGTTGCCCTATTCATGAGGTACCAAATGAGGGTTTGCGGGTTATCGCCGTGTTGTGATCTATTGCTAATGCAAATGCCTTTAAAACAATGGCATTATAGCAATAGATCACGACGCGACACGGCGATAACCTGCGAACCTTTTGGCATTTCTGAAGCTTCCTTATTGTCTCTCTAAATAATTTATAGAGTATTTTTCTTATACGATTTTCCTCTTTCATTAACGAGATTTATGCCCAATTTCTTCACTTCCAGATAAGTTGCGGATAACCAGGAGATATCTCCATTGTACTCTGGTAGATATCTCTTGGATAAAGTTATCTAGAGCTGAAGAAATTGGACATTAGAAAGAAGAGAATACAGATAATCGTTTAATAATCCTATATAAAGAATAATACCCTCATCACGTTTTAATGTATTGTTCATTAAACTCAATGTGTGCGAACGCCTGCATTAACTTGCGAACGCATAGCCGGCAACAGGGCGATTAAAGTTTAACACACGCGTGAAAAGAAAGACGCTTACCCTCGGCTTTCTAAACTACCCTCCCATGTCGATAATAGCCATTTACGATGCGAAACGATAATAAAGAAGTCGGGTGAACGGGCAGCACCTGTGTCACATTCCCGCGTACATCGTTCGAACACCTGTAACCCTGTGTCCCGGGTGTTTCGACGTTTCCTTCCAATTTCCCCACACACGCCGCGCCTTTTCAATAATGGATCGCTCTAGTGGATTCCGGAGAAAGGGGACACCCAAAGCCACTGTGCGTTCGGACATTAATTACACACGGCTGCGCCAATTAACATATCGGTTGTATTGTTATTGAAACAAGCTCGAAAAGGTGGAACGAAAGTGCTCGCGTTCTCATTCTATACGCATTTCTATGACGACTTCATTAAATAGAATACAATGTGCCACCTTACTGTTAAGTAATCGAACGTCCAAAGTTCCCTTTTCTTCGTTCCAAGTATATCAAAACAAACTTTAAATAAGATTTCTTTATAGTATCACGAAAAGACGAGAAGGAAACTGGAAACTACCGTTGCCAAATTGGTCAACAAATATATCATTAAGGACGTCAAAATTAAAAGCAGCAGATAAAAATTGAACGAGAATACCGAATATAGCCACAGCCACGGAATTAAGGCCAAAAAATAATTGGCGTTTGTTCTGATACAGGAGGAACAAAGGCAAGTCAAGATTCAACGAAGCGTGACGAAGGCGAACCGAGCCCAGCGGCATATGCCGAAATGTCTTTCTCTCACTCTCTCATTCTCTTTCTTTCTTTCTCTCTGTTTCTAGGATGGCGGCCGTGTCCAGCGGCCGAAGACAATTGCCTTCTCGTGTTCGGTCGAAAGTGCGTTCCCTTCGGGTCTATACTCGTAGATAACACCCAAGCTAATGTTAATGGCGGAACAGGTGCCCGCCGAGGCGTGACAAGGTGACGTCATTGGTCCCCTCATGCCGCAACGTGAACACCGCTCGTTGTTCGCCACCGCGATCATTGAGTATTGCGTGAAATACATGCAAAAAATAGACGTAACAATCTCGCGTATACACGATATATTGAATATATGTGCAATCAATTAATCGGTACAATTTGTGATAAGGACGACAAATTGCTTATCGCTTACGCTGACTACTACATTTAATGTTAATTCGCTGTATTAATCTCTTCGAGAATAATTTTTCATACCCTTGCCGAAGAATAAAAGAAACGACAATAAGAATTTAAAAATAAATTGATAAAAAAGTACACGAAATTTATTATACAGATAATAGCCTTGAATTTAAAGTATGAAATCTAAGAGATTTATGGACTCTGGAATTGGAGGATATGCAATGGCAGAGTTGCATGAGCTTGCAGTGACCGGCAGCTATTTGCGACGGGAAAATATTCCAAAATACCGACCGCAAGAGACCTTGGAGAAGCTATAATTTCTCAGATCAAATTCGTTAGGTGGCAGCACGAACCGACAGGAAACTCCAAAATGAATTCATGTGAGAAATACAATTGCTCGACTATAAAGCAGATCTCTTAAATTACGTTGCACTCTAAACCTTGCAATATACTATCACATCGCGTCTTTGATAGAAAAATCTGAACAATATTTAAAAAATGTTAGTTTTGAAGATGTCTTTTTTTAGATATCTTAGATCTTTATGCTTAGATTGCTTGGAATTTTTCTGTAGAGCACGTAATTAAATATTTAAAAAGAAGACATGAGAATCTAGGACGCTGAAAGATAACGCGAGGATAATTACATCTTTTACATGTTGTTTGGATCTGTACACTGTACTGGGATAACGAGTACGTGCCATGTCGGAGAACGCGGAGCGATAAAGTTGTCCACCGATCCAATGCGCGAGACGCGCCGCATCCCTCTTCCCCCCATTAAGTCCTCGCGGAGAGGCAACGAGACGAGAGGAGAGGAGAGCCATCGAGGATTGGACAAACGAGACTCCTCCCGTATCTTATCTGCCTCCAACCTGCACCCACGCGTCGATTCACCGGCGACCGCGCTTATGCAAGAGCGAGCAAGAGGAAAATGCGGCCGTTCGCCGAAGGGGAGGAAGTGAGATGAGAAGTTTTTTCCATCAGCACACACCGCGTCATCCATCTCCGTGCTGCACCACTGGGCTGCCAAGCGACGGCAGCCATGACCTCATCCCGGCCAACCCGTCTGATGGAGCATTGCGCAAACTGACGACGTTAGTGGGGCAGACGACGATGTGCAATCGCATTTCGCATCGCACTTGTCACGCGCGTTTTAAATGGACATGCCGCGAAATCGGGGTACCGCGATTGCGGCCCGAATTTTCGCGCATGACGGCGCAAATAGCAACCGTTCAATTTTAAGTTAATCTGATGACGTTATATAGTATCGTACGTCTTATGATCACGGTACAGTTAAGGTGGAAATCTTTCCACCTTAAAAATAAAAAATCGACTACGGATCTTCCAACGTTTACATTTCTAACATGGAACGTATGATTTTCATTTCTTTTCTATTTGGAAACGTGAAACTGGTCTTTTTAGATATTGCTGCACAAGTTGCTTGGAATGTCTAGCATGCTTTAGTAAAAAAAAAAAGGAAATGACGCTATGCCGCCAGATCTTTATTTTAATCGTAAAAGAACCTCGGCTAGAATTTAGTTAAACGCGTATACAAAACACCAAACCTTAAAAGCTTAAATCGGTGACATGATCGATACCGTTACATACGCCTGCCGGCAATCGGCCGTACAATCGGATAATATCTCTTGTTGTTCCTATTCGCTGCTTGACCAGTTCCCGAGTAACTTCGAACCTGTTCCATGAGTGCTTTTACCTGCCTTGTGCGCGCGCTTGGTATCTAGATACCTTCTTGTAGCATCGTTCGTGAATATACACAGCACGATAATCCCTATTACGCAGTTGCGATTTACGTAAATTTCACACATATCAAGAAACCACGGCCCCTTTTAAATTTCTCTCTTGAAGCAATGTCGTTACTTTTATTTCCCCATTGCTTTATTTTTCTTATATACAATAATATTGACGTATGGAATAAATTTATTAAAAAAAGAAAAGAAAAATAAAAAAATCAGCCCTTTAATAAAAATAATTAATGATATATGTATGTTTTATGTCGCGCGGGTATTTTAAATTAGTTTATATGAGTTTTCTATGCCATAGACATTTCACTCTCTAAATCTGAATCAGTGGATAATCACTGACATGCCACTGTTAATTAATGAATGAAATGAGGTATTCCTAACCTATAGTGAACCTTGCTTCAGTGCATAAGTGTAGCGCATTCAATGTATAATATATATGGTATTGTAAGATTGGAATTATAATGTGCCAATAGTAGAATTTCACTGATTATCCAGTGCCTGATGTGTTAACATAATATGCTGATAATTCAGTACCAAGTATGCCGTAAAATATTGTTAATATTTTTCGTATCACGTTACTTGGAATTTATGTAAAATAGACTGTGAATAAATTCTTTTAATCATTACTAATTAAAACGCGAATGATCTTTCACACACAATCCAAAGAAACATCGGTCAGTCGACTGGCCGATTTTGCGACGCACCTCCTTTCGCTCCACCCTAATTACCTAGTAAAGGGAACGAAAATAATCGCTTGAGCGGAGTGACGAATCGTTGATGAGAACCGAAGTACCGAAAGTACTTAGCTCACCAATCCTCGACTTTTAATTAGCTTTTCGCGAAATCGAGTCGCGGCCAGACGGAGGGAAGGCAGACACGCGAACAGGCCGCGCGCACGCATCTGCTCTGCTCAAGCGCACCGGCACGCATCGCGTACATCGTAAATAGAAGCTGTCTTAACGTTTATTTCGTGTTTAATTAACCGCCCATTATCTTCCACTCACGTTCTCGTTAACGATAAGATCCGGCAAAATTAAATCCAGAAGGAGAAAAACCTGTTGCGCGCATGAGCGCGAGATGCTCAGATATTTTGAATTCACGATAAAAATTAATTTTTGTTAAACTATGTAAACATTATAAAATATATTGAAAAAATACAAAAGAATAAAAAACGCTAAATGATTCTATCTGCGACGTTTTTAAAGAACATTTAATACACTATATGTTATGTAATTAAAACAGAATGTACGCATACATGTTGAAAAGGTTATTTAAAGTACATTTTTATGTAGAATACTCAAACTGGTTGCTAGAATATCAAAATTTTTTGCAGCATTTTATTATGCTTGAGCGTCTTGAGCGATCCTGCATAATTATTTCGATGGACCAACAAAGTTATTTTTAGATCTGTATTTAGCTAATTTTTTAATTACTTCAGCAAAACCGTTCTTTCTGTATATTAATTATCAGTGTTGGGTAATAAAGAATAAAAATAATAAACGGACGGTAGAAAAGATTACAGTTGATGAGATTCTTTTTGAATTCATCTGATACAATACAATGTATATTCTTTACGTAAATATCGCGTACATCTTTGTGCTATGTTAAATCTTAACACTTGCAATTCCGAATGCAAGTTGCATTCTTCTTGTCAAGGGCATGCAATTACCGAATGCTGAGTCACATTGCTGCATGCGTGCTGGCTGTGAAAAAGATCAACAACATTCTTGACAGCAAACCCACTTTGCCTTTTCCCACCCTACAACTTTTCACTTTCGCAATTGTCTCGGTACCTTGACGCAATCAATACGTAAGCACAATTTTTCAAATTAATATATTCACGGCTAGCGCTGAATGGCGCGAAATCCTGTTTTACAATTTGCATATATAGTGATCTACGTGCGAGAAGTCTAAAATAATAGCCGACTATGTAAATCTGTTTTAATGGCTATAATATGACCATAATAATCTCTATTTTAACAAACGTTAATTAAATGTACACGCAAGTTCTTTCGTGAACATTTAATTCCTATAAAAAAGCTGATATTCCGTAAAATGTAAGGATGGAGAAATTCTCGTTGTCCGATCTTACGCTACGGCCGACAACACCGGTGGGTATAATCGCAACAGCAAGAAATCACGTAGAGAAAGAGAGAAACGTAGGAAGAGATTGTGAGCAGGTGGAACCGGAGGAAGGGGGGAAGAAGCGGGAGAATGTAGGAGCGAACTCGAGCTCGCCGACTTATAAATAAATCTCGATCGCGTGGCTCTTCTCCCCACCTTGCTCGCGCGCAGCATCCCGGCTCTCCTGCCGCGCTCTTCTGCTACCATCGCTCGATTTTACTCGCGAGCTACCAGAACAGGTAACATGGGAGCAAATCGCTCCGATAACATATTCCCGACATGCTAATAAACATATAAAATTAATAAACATATATTTATTATGCACATGATGCGATATATTATATCTGAGATTTTTCCTTTACATTACCACGCGCGATTATAGAAATTGTATCAATAATTCACGAATTCTCAAATTAATAATATCAATCGAGATTATTAATTTCTAACATTATTAATTTTTAGTATGTTCAACTATTAAATAAACTATTTCAAGCTAAAACGTTAAAACTTGCAAAAATTTCCAAGAAAAATCAAATTCTTATTATATCTTTCGCAGAAAGGAAATTACCAATCTCATTATTTACAATGAAAATAAATAGAAATATTAAAAAACCAGCGTTACCGCTTTTGTCGCGAGTTGTAGAATAAATAAGTCGAAAGCGATGAGATCTTCATAACTGATAATGAACTCTGAAGTAGTATCAGCGATACGCGATATTAGAATGATCGGATACTCAGTGCGGTAAATACAATTATTTGCATCGGCGATTACCGCAAAACCGATCGCCGCGAAAACTCGTTTGCCATCGTTGATGCATCTTCTTCTTCTTCGAGGTATACTGAAGTGTATCAACAGCGTTCTCTAGGAGCGTTTTCGTTTCCCTCGCGCCGTGCACGAGGTTCTTACACTACTACGTGGCGGAAACCTGTTCGCCTTCTCCATTCGAGGCGACGTCTTCTTGGTGGAATCAATTATATATTTCATTATTTTATTTGTTTAACGATGAAGCACTAATCAACGAGTGAGCTCGCGCGCCACCATGACGTCCGCTCGAAAACCGGAGCACGAAGCTGGGACTTAATTCTCCCCGAAGATCGATGGTGTAACGACACGAGCTTGTAACAAATTCATTTCTAACTGGGAAACCGTGTTTCGCGACAA
Organism: Mycetomoellerius zeteki; assembly: GCF_001594055.1. NCBI lineage: Eukaryota > Metazoa > Arthropoda > Insecta > Hymenoptera > Formicidae > Mycetomoellerius > Mycetomoellerius zeteki. The sequence continues at coordinate 849,337 of NW_017256836.1, read as the reverse complement.
TTCAAATTAACCGCTATTAAATACCATTTGTATGCGCGCATTTAGCTCGAAATATCGCTGTATAGCGTGAGAAATGTCCGCGGTGTTTAATTCATTTATTCTCTAATTTGCATACGAGCCTCTCATGTTAAATTGTACGACGGAGATAAATTCCGAAATTATGAATTCATACTTCATCGGCTACCGCATAATGATATATTATATTATTCGTGTAACGGTAATGCGAAATGGTTTGCCCGCTAATGCTATGTTTCACACGTTCCATTATAAGTAACAGTTACGCACCAAAGATGATCTAACGGATAAATATAATGCTAAGGAAAACGTTAATCTCTGAGACTAACAACATTGTATTGAGTGCGTCCTGAACGAAAACTCCCCTGGTGCTGGAAATAAGGCGGTACTCACATCAGTGAGACGCGAAAGAGGAAAGCAGAAAGAGGAGTAAAGAAGAACAGGGGAGAGAAGGTAAAGGGAAGAAAAAAGAACAGAAGAGGAACTGGTCTACGGACGGCGTAAGACCGACCGGCGTGGTACCAGTTGTCGGATGAGCAAGAAAATGGTGAAAGAAACACAGCTTTCATCGCGGAAGAACTGTAAGTGACAGATATCCTTTGAGTACCAGCAATCACATACGAGTTAATGAGTGAAGATGGCATTCAATGAAAAAATTAAAGCCTAATGAGCTGCACGCAAATGAATCACCTCGTAATTATTACCACTTGTAGTAGTAGTCACTACTGCGTAGTACATCGTACATAATAAAATTTGTAAGAAAACACATTAGATTAATATCACATTGGTGTGCATCAATTTAATCTCGCAGTTTCGCCGTTGTTCAAAATGGTCACAATATATTATGTTTCCTAAATATAGAATATCTTCAATCTCTATTTAAAAATATCTCTATTAAAAATCGTTACTTATTCTTTTTTCGCGGTGAAGCTTTAGCTAAGTTATGCAGTTTATCGAAGTTATGAATGTAAATGTAACTTAATTAATTACTGCTTATCAATGCTTATTTTCACATTTGAAACATAGATGAAACTATGAAATTTTAGGTCTATTTTTTTTTATTTCTGCATTAGACTGTATTAGAACTTTCTTTCTTGCTTTCACTAAATATCAAACACACATATATACCCCTCTCTCTCTCTCTCGCTCTCTCTCTCTCTCTCTCTCTCTCTATTTCACTTTAAATTCAAAAATGTACACTAGATCAGCTATAGAAAATAGACTCTTATATATAAGATGCAGATTCGAAACTAGCTTTCATTTGTTAAACAGATAGAAAGGAAATATTTCATAATTTTTTGTCCATAACATAAATATACGATCGATAATTCTAGCATTAATCGCAAAAGCAAAATATATTTTAGTAAAAAAGTATAAGCTAAAATAAAAGTGGATTAGATAGCAGGAAAGAAAAATATTAAGATTGGAGCAGGAAAAGACAAAGATAGCTGCTGGTTCATGCAGATGTAAGAGATGGCTAACTGGTGCGTGCCGGTCGTGTGGCAAACGAGTCTCGTGGAAGAAGTCGAGAAGGGAGAAAATATTGCGAAGCGAGAGCAAAGAGACGAGAAAACGGACGGTAGTTCAACGCTGTCAACTGGTTCACTCGGCCACTCCTACGCATCAGCTGTTAGGACGATCACCGCGAAACCGCATCTGTTACGTAAGATGCCGCATATCCGTCCGATCTGTAGCCTCGATATCGAGATGCGAGTCGCGAATCAATAACTATTGTTCGATGACGCAAGACTTGCGCGAAGATCATTATGTTCGATGCATTGATATAAAAGTACAATTTATGTGATAAAACATCTTTATAGTAATTATTAAAATGTCTACCCGAAAAAATTTTCATGTAATTAAAATCTGATTGAAATGTGCAACAGGTATTAAAATTTGGTAACGCATGCAAATAATTCTTATTGAATAATATCGCAACGAATAATAAAACGTAAAGTATTATTTATCGAATTATTCGATATATTCAATTTATGTTGAAATGACACTCACCTTTATTGGAAATTCAGAGGATCTTATAATGCAAATTTCTATCAGCACTAACATTTATTTTCTCACGTATATGCTTTATTTCGTACATATTTTGTCTTTAAGTGTCACTTCACATGGCATTTTTCGAGCAACAACATATTATATATATGCAATATAAACGACACGGAATAAACAAAAGAAGACTTGTTATTTTAGGCAAACTCTTATAATAAAAAGACGTGTATATCAATGCATGGATCTTTCTTAACAATCCAAAGTAAACTAGCGGCTAAATCCTCGCATAATAAAAAACGAAGCATGAGTAACGCTATATTTTAGTCGGATGCGGTAACAAAACCGAGATTAAGGGGACCAATGATGGTTTTACCAATCCAACTGGCTTGTATACTATTAAAGTAATAGTATAAAAGTATACTATCAAAGGACACTAATTTCTAATAATGTAAAGAACTGAACTTATAAGAAAGAAATCTTTACAAAGTCCAAAAATGTTTATTTCGATTGTAAAATTGTAATCGTTGACATATAAATTATAAAGAAAAATAAGATAAATAAGCTAAATTTTTGCAATCCCACTTGTTACATTCAAAATAATAAATCTTTCTTTCGAGTATAGCATAATATCTTCAATTTATTGTTCATTTTGAAGAAGTAAAGTTTATTTGCATTGAATTTTTCGTTAAATTAAACGTAATTCATTCATTGCTTTCAGATTGAAAGCGCAGAATAATATGCGAATCCCTGGATGTATAACGAGTGAATCATAAAAATACTTTTTCATATTATTATCGCGTTTTGATGAGATTCCGTCATAATAACAAAGTTCGCGTCGTATATGACTAATATCGGGGACGTGCAAATGTGGGCGATTATTTTATTACGACGATTAACTATATATATGTAACTAATCATGATTTCGCGAGTGTTGTATTATATGAGTGCAATAAAATCTAGAAAAGGAAATGGAGGCTGAAAAGCATCGGGTGGAGCATCCGTTATTTATTATTTATTATGCGCAAATTTAATAATCAATTTCTATTGAAATATTTCTTTCATAGATCCATTAATTTAAATCGGATGAGTTAGACTAGTGTTAATATTTAATCTTGTATGCACAATTTATGCATACGTTGATTTATTATGTGCTTTATATAGAAATAAGATTTTTTTAAGGAAATGCAATTAAGAAAAATATGAAGTGAAATATATTAATATTATTTAGTCAATCTTAATTGTATGAATTGTATTAATAATTGAAATTATATGAATAACTGAATAAATTTTTATTGCTTAAACAATTAACAAAAATAGAAAAAGAATTAATAAAAATTACTGTAATAATTAAAATAATATATATATTATATACATATAATTTGGAATATAAAAATTTTATTTTTTATCTCGTTCGAATTTCATGGACAATGAAAATTAAAGCAAAATGTTCGTATATATATTTAAAAAAGTTAAAATATATATATAAATTGACATCTGTATACAAAAGTTGTATTTCTTTATACTTTCCTTTTAGTAAATATTCTTTAGATAAAAATTGAAATCTATCCCTCTCTATCAGAATTAATTGTTATATGATAAAAAGATTTTAAGAAATTTTTTTCAATATTCACATATATATTTCACCCATATATATACCTACATAAAAACAAGATATCTCATAGTTCTATTAATATCTATATATTAATAACAATTAACGATTGTCAGTTCGACTATCATAAATTAATGTTTACAATTAGCGGGTCGTAAATATATCGAAACGATAATTATAAAAGTAGATATTTCGCACAATTTATTGAAATGAGATAGGAATCGAAGTGCGATATTATTGATCAACTCTTTTAATTTATTACTTAAATTAAGTTTTTCAATGTTAATTAAATCTCCAGAATATATGCTATTATAAAACATTGTACAGCATGGTTATGGGGCACGCCTTGTTTATTAATTCATGCAAATTGTGTAGGGACTGGCTATCAATTTATAGGATCGACGCAAACACATCAAGCAGTATGTCGACTCATCTTATCGATGCTTCTTTCCACGCACTATATCAGGTCTAGTGCCCACGCGCTTCTCTTATCGAAGGCTCTCGACGCATACTGTGGCTGTTAGAGTCGATCGTAACGAAAAAGAGCTACATTGATAAACCAGTCACGTAAAAAGCTACCGCGACGAGTTTAGACTTAGCTGCTAAAAGTAGATAATTTATTCAGTAAATGGCGCGGGTAACTTGCATCGCGTAAAATCTCATCATGAAATATGATAATCATACAAAATTTATTCAATAGCCATCTGCTATCTGTTTTAACGTATTCTGTGACACGCGTGTTTGAAGATTCTGAATTAGCCGTATGTATTATACATATATAGGCAGAGTCTCAGTCAAAGACTACTTGAGAGATAATGATATGTATATTTGCGTACACAATCAATATTAAAAACCGGTCGCAAATAATTTTAAGTTTGCGAGAATATATATACATTTTTGCTCGAATAAATATTTACTCAAATAAAGTCTTGTAGAGAGATGATAAAACGGATTGAACGAGATAGAAATATTAATGTGTCTTTAAAAATACCTGAGAAAATTATCGTATAACTGTAAAAAATCAGTAAGAGGGATTATAGTTGTTATTGGAAAATAGAGCAAATTCCAGGCAAAGATTAATTCTACGCGAATAGATATAATCGATAGATCAGAATCGTCGCGGAGACAGAACGAAAGGAAAATCGCGGTTGCCGTTAAACGCGTATTAGTCACTAGATAATATGGAAATTATCACCTCTTAAAGAACGTGAATCACACTTGCCAATGAGATACAAATACATTTAGCACAATACTGTAATATATACATATATGTATATACATATTCAAGTGTTTGAAATGTTAATACAAAGAATGATAGTTTTCAGCAAGTGTAACAATCTTGCGGAGAATAGAGATATAAGTGAGATAATTAATGCTCTAATAAATAAAGAATGAAGATTTATGATCTCTGCGTTTGTTTAGAAACATTTACCTGGTATATGTGCCGCGATATCTTTCAAGAATATAAAACGTATAGTTATCTGTGATTAATGCATATCCGATAATCTAGAACCTCTTGTAAAGTCGCACGATATACGGGAAACGAGAAATTTCCTTTTTCCGGGACGACCGCTTTTACAGTGGTTAAATAAATCGTCAAATAGAAGAATTTCGAAGACCTCTCTGTGAGAAATTTCCGATTATCGCGTGTTGAATGACGCGTGGGAAGTGCGCGTTTCCAGTATCCGTCGTTGATAGCTCCCAGTGTCCGACGCAGATTCTCAGACGCGGAGACGGGAACGTAGTATTCCGTAACGATTAGCCACGCGAGAAAGGACGAAGTTACACGCATGTACCGCCGTGAGTAGCTAGCGCGGCTAGTTTTTTCCTGTATATATCGTCGAGAGAGGATGAATGAACCCAGCAATTTGTTAGGAGCGGGGACCGAGCAACGCGTTGCAGCTACTCAGGCCCCATTATCTCCGTAATCTCTCTCGCGGGAGACCAGAAGCCACGGTCGAACGGAGGCGAGCGGCCTCCAGGAGAGTACCGCGGCAGTTTAACCATAATACATCCGTGGAAAGAGGAGGATTCTACAAGGCAGAATATACGCCATATAAAACCGGGAAGACGGACTTCGCTGCATTCGGAAGTTGCACGCGCCTGCAGCATCGCGGAGTCGAGCTCTTCTCGTTCGCCACTTCGAAATTGGAAGACGCGTCATAAGCCGCGCTGTAATTAATTTGTAACTTATTGCGCTGCCTTGTTTGGAATCTACCGCAGCGATACTTCGGTACTTGGATTAACGATTTAATCGATTTATAGCTTCCCTCGAACTTCCTTTCGTCCAAGACTCGTCATTCATATTACGTGCATATGTGTAACGATAGGAAATGTATGCGTATATATACTTTGTTAGAAATGTTTGTGAATTTATAATACCCTTACAATAAAAATGTGCAGTAAATTTACAAACCATATAACATTTTGCTGTGATTTCATAATATTTGTAAATTTACAATAGAAATTTGTTGTGTATTAGATATTTGCATATACTTTACCACAAAATGTTATTGTAATTTCACAATATAACTGTTTAAATTTACAGCACATTTTTGTTGGATAAAAACTTCCAACACTTTTGGAAGTTTACAACAGAAATTCCTTGCAGTGTATACTCGTATGCAAATTTAATTGTTTTCGTTATTTTCATACATTTCAGAATGTATTTTCATTATTTTGACACAAGCAACAACTATGTTATAAATTGCAGCCCGCAGCATAACAGATTAAGTATAAAATAAAATCGCAAAGAATGTGCTATTAAATATGTGCATAATTTTGTTACTTGGTGTTTTTGATAATATCTCATACTTGGCGTTTAAATTGCTACTACAATATATCCTTAAAAAACGGATATGATTAATTTAGTGCATAGCAAAGAAAAAAAAAAACAAAAAGATGATTCCGACGTTTTCTTAATTTCATACATATTATATATTTCACTTTGTCCAATTTGTGCGGCGCGAATTAGGAAGATCAATGGATTATTAAGACATAATAATAATAATAATTTAATACAAATCGTACTGCTATTAGAAATAATAATACCGCGAATATATAATGAAGGATACGCGATATAAATTATTTTTTATGCCTTCGTTGATTTTTATAGTATTTCTCCTTTGCATATACCGCGATCCCTCATCTTGGTAGAGTAGACCACTTTCGTTCGGTTTAACTCTTTTTTCCCTTGAAACTAACGTCGATTCCGCCGTATAATTTGCGGGTATAGAAAATGCGAGGAGAGCGCACCTCTTAGATCGCGGAGGCTGGATTTAAGAGGTAGGGCAAGCTCGTAACGTATAAAGGGCGCAAGATAATCAATTACCCCGGCTACCGTCTTCCCGAGAGCAATAACATCGGCCGGCTGTTGCCCGTTTCAGGTCGTGTACCTGTTGCAACCGCGCGCGTATATTTAATAGCATCCCTAATCGGTTACACCCGGTCGTAAGGGTCCTCCTTTATACTTTTCCGAGAGACGAAATGGATTCGAACAGGTCCAATCGAAATTTTTCGCGCATTAACTCGTTAATGATATTTATTTTTGCATTTTAATAAGACGATATATTATTTCACGCAAACTTTTAAGAGAAATTTGTTTAATACTCGTTCTTTTTACCAAGATAGACTAAGTTTAATCTCTGTAACTCACTCTTTATCTTTTTCTGATTCTAATAATTAAAAAAACGATAAAAAGTAAATTAAACTGATCGAGATTAAAGTTAATCTACATTGGTAGAAATGGATATAAAAGAGACACAATCTATTTATAAGATTTTATATTTTTTAAATGATAGGATAAATATACATATAAATATATGTTCTAAAATCAAAATAAAAGAATAAAAATATTTAGGATGCATAGTATATATCCTGAATAATATTTCGGTAATAATTATCATCTGATAAGGTTCTTTCTTTCAGTAAATCAGTGATGCACAACCTTTTTTGAGGGTCATTTTCAGAAAAAACCATTTTCAGAAATAGGTAGAAACTTGCGAGTCGTATAATGCTTATTTCGTTTATGAACAGAAAATATAATTTTATATTTTCGGTTATGATCCGACAGGCTACAAAAAATTCAAAAGTGGACCGCACGTGGCTCGCGAGCCATGAAGGTCGCAGGTTGTATTGCACAATCTATGCAAACCTGTGCATCACTGTTGTAATTTAATATATAATATAAATTTAAGCCCGACCAAGGTATTGATTATAGAGGATTTTACATAATTGACAGCGAAATGCAATCAACTCAGTGAATATTATCACATCTTTGTGAAACGAGCCTTTAAAATTTCGATATAACTTTCGTGGAGAATATACGTGGAGGATATATTGTTAACGATGGGATTTAATGTCACGGATTAGGATTTATTTGCAATTCATGCATTGAAAATTATAACTTGTGCATATATTAGATTCGAGAGATACGTTAAATTATTACATTTCGAAAATACATTAATGCAGCAGTAACTGAAGAAGATTAAGAATTATAAGTAAGTCGCTTAAAAATAAAACGTTTTACGTATAAATATGAAAATAAATTGTGACAGTAATTTATTTTTTAAAATACAGTTCTTATAAAATTCATTATAGACCATAAAACTGCGTATTTGTGCGTTCGCAATTTCATAAGCTTATTAGTTTACTGATTAAATATAAATTATAGAAATTTTAATCTCTTACTAATGTATACTTGCATCTCTGAGAGTAAACAAATATTATCTACTTATATATATTAATACTCCAAGATAATTAACTGTTTCCTTGAAAAACTAGGAAATCAAGTTTAAGATGTAATTATAAAATATTTATATCTGATTAAGATCGTCACAGGTCGGTGCTAACTTAATCCCAGTTCAGTAAAATGTAAATTTTCACCGCAAGGACGCGATCCAATCGCCGTCAGCATATTTCTTTCGCGCCGAATCGTGGGTCGACCTTTCGAAACTTCTCGTGCAACACTCTCGTCTCGGCGCTCTCTCGATATAGTGTCCGCAAACGTATAATACGAGGAACGAAGAGGGCGTGGAGGAAAAGGGATGGTCGGGAGAGAGGCGAACGGTTCACGTCCCGATATATTAAGCTCGATATTCCGCGGCGGACGTTAAGAGGCTCGAAATGGCGAATAAACGTTCGGTCGTAAAACGGTCGGCGCGGTGCGGCGCGGCGAGCCGTATCTTCTAGCTAGGGGTAATAGCGCGTGTGATACGCACCGAACGCGCGTAGTCCGGCCTACGTTCGTCCACCTTCCGTGCCTCGTTCTTGGCCTGGTGCATTTCTCGCAATAATACAGCTATATCTAAACGGTAGCGGCTACCGAGCATATTTGCGAAACGCGCTGTTATTACAGAATGGCTATACAAACGTAACATTATACATAGTAATCAAATAAATAAAGTTTCCTTGTCGAGAGATCTGCGTCTCTTTCATCATTCCATGTCTATTGCGATTATGTAACTAATCTGACAATAGATAATATATTACTACTCTTTTTATTATTTTCAAAATAATATTACATAATATAATTGTTTCTGCAGATAGTTAAATGTTAATCACAAACTATGGTGGATGTTTTCCATTTAGCGATCTAAGTTCAATCTTTATTACTCATGGAATGCAAAGAAAGATAGAATGACGTTTATGTCAATTTGTGTCATTAAATGGAAAGCACTTAGTATCTTTTCATGATAGACAAGACAAGAATTAATCATATAATATTAATTATATTTTTGAATAAGACTCTTGTCTTCTTTTTCGTATATTTTTACATCATCTCGCTCCTGCGTTCGCCTCATTGAACTGAACCGAGCCCTTAGAATCCCCATTGCTTCGGGGGATTCCACTCGATGTCTATCAAATCTCTTCCCTTTCGGGCTTCCTACTCGGGTCTTTAACTTCCGTGGACGTAACGTTATTACATTTTACTCGTTTCAAACTGGAGAAACGCAAAGCGAAGATAAGGGAGAAGAACGCACGAGAGTGAAAGAGACAAGAGGGTACGACAGAACGAAAGGAAGACGAAGTAGAAACGAGCTACGAGGGTTAAAGAGGGGGGACGAGGAATACCCTCGGGCTCAGCAGCATGATTACGAGCCGCAATTATGTCTCCGCCGGCTGCCGGCCACGCAGAGGTCGTCGGGTACAGTAGACTACGAAAGTTCCTTCGATAATCTTTGGAAGCGTTATTTCTCATTTTTTTTTATATATCAGAGACGAAAAGGGTAACATCTCTGAATAATTCAAGTAGCTCACACCACGATGAAAAATTCTCAATACTGCGTTCAAAACACTTCTTGCATCATCTAAGAATGCAGAAGTGTTATAACATATTATATATACAAAAAAATAACAAATTTTTCATTATGCTGCATGATATTTAAATTGTCTCAATTTCTTCGAATAGGAGCGTTTTGATTTTAACTAATTTAAAAAAATATGAAAACGTACAATTTCTCGCGATGTGGACGCAACAATGGAAATACAATAGGATAATAGGGAAAATCTTCATATAATAGATAGAACTTGATTTGGATATAGCTCATTGTTAAAAAGATTTAAACTTATATGTATTTTCTTAACAAATTGTATGCAGAATATGAAAGGAAATATGTTAAATAAAAACTTGCACACTTCTTCGTACTTCTTCCTGCGCCATTAATTCCCGTCTAGTCAACAGGAAACAATAGATCTTATGCTCAACCACTGTACTCTCCGGAGACGGAAATTTCTTTCCCACAATCTGATTCGATTCGATTTCCTAGCTGTCAGTTTATATGTTACACGCTGATTTATTATTTTATTTAGTTTTCTGCTAAAATAAGTACGATCGTTAAAAATGAAAAAATATTATTGTCACATTACATAAAATCTATACTCGTTTTATTTTCTCTATATACATGTTCAATACCAATTCAGCAGTCGCAAAAACATATTATCGGGAAATTTACATAGCCTATGAAAACATTTTCGAAGTCAGCCACGGTTGACCAATGTTCTCCATCCGGACAAATATGTTCTCTTGGTGTTTTTCGTCGATAAAATGACAGAGCTTGTAGCAGCCACTGTACCGAACGTAGATCTCGGGAAAGGGTCGGAGAGAGAGGGGCGATCAGGCGAGTGGCCGCGAGCAGGTAAAACGAAGCAGCGTGCGGAACAGACCCGTAGAGGGAGACGAGCAGATGGCGGAGAAGGGGAGAATGGTTACAAAAGTGGTGCGAGAGAGACATCGGTACCGATCGCGAAAAAAAATACGTTATACCTGAATAAAGAACAGGTGAGAGAGACACGGAGGCAAGCACACACATGGCACAATGTTGCTCGAGGAGTAAGAGAAAGTTATGCGAAGGCACGAAGGATTTTGACAAACGAAACAAACGTATAATCGGTGGAACTAGAAATGATTAAGAATAGAATTATATAAAGAGATAAGTAGATAAATAACACAAGTACGAAGAGTGGAATTATAGAGCGGAAGGAGCGAGAGGGAAGTTAAGTACAGAGAAATGAGTGCATGCGGCAACAAGAAGGAGGAATGATTAGGGAAAAGAGAGTAAGAAGAGGAAAGGCCTAGGGTGAGGAATTGCGGGAGCGAGAGCGGATCGGCGAGGCCGAGCGGGGCTCGGAGGGGGAGGAGGTAGAAACAGGTGCTAGACGCGAGGGAGAAGGAGCCTCCGCGGGAGCGCGAAAGATCGAGAGAGACGAAGGGAGACAGGACAAGAAAAGATAAACCGACCGGCTAACATGTGCCGGGAGGAGGGTGAGGGAAGGGGGGGAGGGAGGGAGGGAGGGAGGACGGGGTAGAACGGACCCACCGTGAGGCACGTTCCCACGATCTCATGAATGAACTCGCGTGGCTACTCGCTCCGTGGTGGGGTACTCGCGCCGCGTTTACCTTGCCTCGCCGTCGTCTTTCATCCTTCGCTCGCCGTCTTTCCGTGCGAAGGCGAGAGGACCGAGTTGCACCGATGAACTGCGGTGAACGGATAGGCTCGAATTCGAACGTCGCGTCGCGTCGAACGTCGGCTACGAGCACGATGTCGCGGGGTTGAAGAACCCTGGGTCATCAACGCGAATCGAGAGAGGATCGATGCCGATCACCGGTAAAAAGAGAAAATCGACAAGCGAAATTAGCGCTCACTCGCTCGATAAAAATAAGTACCCATTGATTTTGTAGAATGAACGAGTTAGCGAGGAAATAAACGTCACGTTGATTGAAAATGAACGACACTGACGAGTATCTTCGAACGAGTGTCGCGCAGGTTAGATTAACGTATGTATAAGACCCGGTCCCATTAATTTTGTTGATTCAACTTATTTTGTTTATCTTTTTCTAATTCTTTAGAAAAAGTAAATTGAACCGAGATTAAAATTAATCTTACATTAGTGGAACCGAACCAAAAACTTATATTTATAGCATGAAAAGCAAAGATTATTTACGAAATATCTATCTATAAAGATCAGTTTATATATAAAATAAAGTTATATTCGTCCCAGAAAGAATATAGACAATAACGAAACATAACCATATCAATCAAATGAACAATATTATTCATGTACCAGCATTAAAGCAAAACTTTGCATTTTTAAGGCCGATGCTCTTCATTTCATAGAAAAGAAAGACTGATTCTTTTATGCATTATGCGTTATGTAAAGGCTTTATACTCCGGCTTTTAGACTCGTTCAACTCTTAATATTAAATTTAAACAAAGTTAAAAATATAAAATGTTTCAAGTTTTCAACAAAATAAGAATACTTTCTACATAACGTACATAAATTTTTATCTTCGTTGTAATTAATAGCCAGCCAATAGCTTCTGACTATCAGTTTAATCACGGAAAGCCCTTAAATAAAGGTCGGACCTATCTAAAAGCCTGTGTACCTAATGATATATCTATGACAACGCGTTTGCGCGGAACATTAATTTTATCCGCGTCATTTCGGAATTGGGAACCCATTTCCGTAACCTCGCTGCCGGGCTTCGGCACAAACCGTTACCAATAATTGCCAGTGCCAGAGATCGGGCTGAGTGCCGCGGCCGTCGATCGAGATAAACCGGCTTGTCGAATCACGTGAGAAAACAGGAAAGGCAAGGCATCGCCGGTTATGAGTTCCTGGTCCACCCTCTTTCGCTCTTCTGGCTTCTCGTGAATGAAGCGGAGTCGCGTGGCGCCTCGTGACGTCACAACCTGTTGCTAACCATTGCCCTCTCTGCTCTGTCCCTCTCTCTACCACCTCCCTCCCTCTCTCAGTACGCGTGCGCAAGAACGGATGTTGCTTTTTTCGAATCATGGAAAATGTCATTTGTATGAAAATGAAAAAAAAACGATTGAAAATAAAGATTTCGATAAATTTGTAATTCAGTTTAAAACAATTTTGAATACACAACGTGTATAATTTCTTTACAGTGTGTCTGGAATTGACAGGAAGTGGTCACTAACGTTACTTCCTGTGAAACCTAAAACTTATTTTTGTTAGCAAAGACAAACAGCTTTTCAAAACATAAAATTCTGAGTAGTTTTTTAAAGGTCATATTTTAAAAATAGAAAATTAAAAACGAAACGCTACTCATCGTTCAGAAGTAAACTCTAAATTATAAAAGAATATTACAATCAACGTTTATTAAAAAATATATCCAAACATCGTGATCGGAGAAGTTGTTGCGGATAAAAATTTAAAAAAATAACAATATTAGCGCAAAATCATATTTCTAAAAAAATCGTTCCAATACGATTCTAAACAATACATTCTGTAGAGTATCAAACGTTCTCAGGGATCTACTTTATCCACAGCGGACAGATCGCATAAACGTATCCGTGGCTCTACCTATGGTTAACGTATCGAAGCCGTAGTAAAGACATCCGGTGAGCAAACCAACAGAGGTAGACACCTGCTTGTTGCGGCACCGACCCGATTTTCATCTCGCAGAGATGACTGATTTGCAGTCATTTATAAGTTTATCAAATTTATGGACCCGAGTTATAAATATATTGTAGACGCTATAGACATTTATGCATCGTCACCAACACATTTTTGTGAATAATGTAATAAACATTTAAGAAAAAATAAATCTAATTTAAGAATAACAAAAATTATACCTGTGATTGAGACAGATAAAACAGAACAGCGAAAGCTCATTTTTTATTTAAATTTCCTCCAACCAGATTTTCCTTTATTAAGGCAAAATATCAATGACAGTGTTTCATTCTTCACGAGCGATGCTATCTTTAATCTCGCTCGATAACTCAGCAAAACAGCTTCGGTACAATTATGAGCTGTATTTTATATGAAGACAAAGTTCGAGAAAATTGTCGACCTTTAACATTAGAAGAACTAAGATTCTTATTCACAAAAAGGACAGAGCAAATAAATTACTATAAAAAAAAAAACAAAGAAAATACAAAAATGAAATATTTCATCAATATAAAGGACACAATTATTGAAAAAAGTCAAAATATTTCAAATTCCTAATTTTTACACAAAAATATTAATGTAAAAAATAGAAACCATCAACAATGAGTGCTCGGTACTTCTAGCATTAACGCGTATTAAAAAATTGCATTTTTTACGCTGAAACGATTGTCTTGTTCTCTTATCTCAAAATATAATTTATATATCAATCATATCTCTGTTGGCAGTTAAATTTTTTAATGACAAAAAAAGATAACGACGTAGTGAATAAGTTAAGTTGGCAAATTTATCAAATCGCTAAATTGATCTTATTCATTCCGCATAGAAATAATAATAAATATAGTGCAATGTTGGTTAAATATGTTTTTAAATTTTACAATTAAAGTACACATGATTTTAAAATTATGCAAACAGACATTACATCTATACAATACCTTTCTCTTTGTTTACTCGAAAATGTCATTGATGTTCTGCATTAACGTCATTTTGCTATCGTATTTTCTTCGAGAGAAACGACAGCAAGATCAATATACATCAGTATCGGTCGGAGAAAAGATAAAACGGACCTATGCAAGCCATTTCAATCGTGAGGTCAACATCGATTTGTGCAAACAACGGGCAATATCGAACGAACTGTGAGAAGAGAAATAGAAGAGATTTCATTTTGATAGCTATTATTTTTGTCACTTTTTTCCAGACATCGTTTATTGCTTCAATCGATATTTAACCGTTTGTTTTAACGTAAAAAGTAGAAGCGAAGAAAATAAAGATATAATAAAATTTATATCTTATAATTATATAAATCTCTAAAAGTTTTTAAAGACTAATTAAATAATTAAATAAATGGAAAAGTAATTATATATATCCTTCCTAAATTATTTGTACGATACCTTTTTGTGTAGCTGATTTAATAAGAACCGCCAAAAATATTGTACTAATGTTTGATGTCGTAACGATGATTAATTAAATAGTTAAAATATTAAAAATTTATATACATATAAATATTCTCTGTAGTTCTCGCAAATAAAAAAGAACATATGTATAAAAAATAACAAATCATATATAACATCTTGAATATGAAATAGAATTAATCAAATTAAATTTAGATGACACTATACGCTCATAGTTTCATTTCACCAACGAAGTTAAAGCGTATACGACCGAAAATTATATTCGGGAAAACATGTGGTTTGGTTACCCATTTTTTTTATTTTCGAAATGTGAGAACGACAGACCAACTACTCTCGAGATCGCGTCTTCAAGAGCACAGCATCTGCTAAAGGAAGAAAGCCAGAATCAGGCAATGCTCGACAGGTCCAGCGAGGCCACTCGTTTACCGCGGGAAGGGTTTGTTTCAAACTGCAAATCGCCGTCGCCGACGATCGAGGACGTGAGAACCGTATCTGCGTCTGGTCTCGGGTAGGTAGGTAAGCAAAGCGAACGCGGAGGGAAGATGAAGGATGTAGCGGGAGAGAGAGGAGCTCGACCGCACGCACAGCTGCGGTTACGCGTTTCGCGCGATGTACACTAGGCGTCATAAATGCCTCTCTTGTATACTGGACATTTCATCGAACTTCACTTCAATATCTAGGAGTGCGATCCACTTCACGCTGCAAATACTGTGAAGCATTCTTTGATTGATCAATTCGTAAAATTCTTTCTTCTGCAGATCAACAAAGCATCAAGTACATCAATTTGCAGCATTAAATAGATCGCACCCCAAATATCTTTAAATAAAATGATGAAAAAATGTGACGAATATCATAATGCGAAGTGTATATTATATATTTTAAAATAATTTAAAATTGAAAAAGATTGAGGATTAACGATTATTTTACATTATCAGATTATGTAACATAATTTAATGTTTTGTATATTAAATAAATTAAGGGAAAAAAATTAAATGTATTACGTATTTTTTCTCGGATTTTTCTATGGACAGGTTTTATTTATAAATGTTTAGATGTAATATACCTTTTTTTTAGAAATGTCCATGTAATAAGTCATTTGTGATGGCATTTATAGCACCTAATGTACCGTCTAGCCGGCCTGCGACTTTCCTCTCCTCTCTGTCCTTTCAGAAAGCCCACACCTCCACTCACCGTGCCGCTTTGCGTCGCCACGATACATTCCCATGCAGGTGCAGGGCTTCTCCGGCAATTTCTCTCCTCTGTTTCTCATTCATCTCCCTTTTTCTGACAAACCCGAACGAATTTGGGTTCACACGTCACGAGTATGCTTTTCAGTATTCTTCCCATTCGTCCCTCCAAATAGGTGTACTGTGTGTTTATTGAATTTAACAAGCTTGCTACGGTCTCAAGACTGACTGAGTAATTATGAGAAAATAAAAAATCTAAAAATTTTGAACATATCTTATGATTTAAGATAAGGTATGCTTCGATTTTGACTTCGATTTTCACAATAAAATGTGTATCTAAAATATCTATAAAATATCAGTGAAGTGAAATTCACAATGTTTTACTTATTTATATATCTTGCATTAATAATTCATGTAAATCTTCTGCATTTGACTGAAAAATTTGTGGTAGTGTTCAATCGATTTATGATTAACATACAGAGGCACGAGACAAAAAGATAGGGACACGCACAGTTACGGGGCGAGACTTTTTAGTAAGTCAGGGCACGTAATTTAACGAGCTTCGATCATCCGGTGTCGATTTGGTTGAGGGATAAATAGGAAATATATACCTTGTACTTGTACTCAAAGATTGACAATTCTTTTCCGTATTGTAAAAAATATTCACTGATGTTCAATAAAAACATAAATTTTGTAATCATTCCACGCAACTAATAATTTAAAAATTATGTATACAAAAACGTATACTGAAATTTTAACTATTAAATTTGGCGAGACTACTAATAAAATAAACTTCAGATCTCGATAAACTAACAAAAATTAACGTTTTTTAAAACATATATATATATATATAAAAGATACAAGTAAAACTCATTAGTCTAAAAGCAATTTTATCTAAAATAAGAATCTTTTCATTAAATTTATGCAATAGAGAAGATATAAAAAAAAGGAGAAATGATATGTGCGAGACACACACAATTAACACAATTAAGATGTAATTAAAATACGAAGCAATTAAAAAAACGAAAGTTAATTTAAAAAATATATAAAGATACTGTGTAGTATCTTTATATTTTGTTATCGATTATAATTTAGCAATTCATTTCACGCTCCATTAAAATATTAATGGCAAAATAACGATGCGGTGACTAAACTTTCCTCGAAGTTCCTTGGTTCGACGTCTCACACGGTATTTGCCATACGAATTCATATTTATGAGACAACATTTCTTCACGAGCACGCGAGGGAGCGAGAGCCGAATTTATCACAGTGTTACATTCGCGACGCAGATGCGTTACGTTCTATGTGCAACGACACATAAGAAGCGTAAAACAAATCTCTCGCCATCGCGTCAATGTCAGGATAGACAATGGCTATTTGCATAAAACATTCTGAGTACCGACTGCCATCGATGGCAGCGTGTCGTAAACGAAGATCGAATGTTCGATCGTTTGACAATAGTGTTGGAGATTGTTATGAAAAAAGCAAATGGAAAGATTATGACCGTATAAATAATGGAAAATTCGAAGAACAATCGTAGTAATAATTAAGATACTTGAAGAAGATTGTTTTATACTTTTTTCTAATAACAATGAATTAATGAAATAATTGTCTCTAATAATATTTGTTATAACAATTGATAGAAAGTAATTTAAAAAAAAAATTTCTTGTTATTGTTATCAGTTGTAAGAAAATTGTAGGAATAAATCTTGAAGGATAAGATTTTATATGAATATTGTAATTATAATATACAAATCGCTTGATTTATTTTAAGCGTGAATCACAAACTATTTAACGTGTTAAATGTGCATTGAACTAATAATAATATTTAAAGACATTAACCATTCGCGACATAACATGTAATTTAGCACTGCATGCCAGATATACAGTAGTCTAAAATTAAGAAAATCAATGTGCGTGAAAGATACGGATCAAATATTGATTGTTGACCGACGAGTAGCAATGAATTAATTTCGAGCGATTTCAATTGTTTAATTATTTACGCGTGCATTACTACGTGGATTCTACGGTAATAAACAGAGCCGCGACTGATTCACGCCCACTAAAAGTTAAATGACACACGATAAATCGGCCGGTTAATTACACGCAATTTACGCGTTTGAGTTGCGTTATTACATGGACGTTATTACGGCACAGTTGGTATACCGTTCGATTGATGTCCTACGCTCATATCTATGGCATTGCTTACGTTCTAATTGCTAATTGCGTGGGATTACGTTTTCAATTTATAGATAAGTTTCTACACAGATGCTGTAATATTATTAAACAAAGTTAATTCTCCGTTTAATAGATTTAAAATAGTGGCAAAGAAAAGATTAAAACATTAATATAAAACAATCTTTAAATTTATAGCGCTTCCTATACACTGAATATCGCAAAAATATAATAAAATATAAATATAACGATGAAAAGATGTTTTTAAAACTTTATAAAGATAGATTTACTTAATATACATTTTTAAAGTAGGGTATAACTGAAGATTACTTTAACGAGCATTAATTACAAAATAAAAAGTTATTTTGTATTCAACCAAAAATTGACTGATACAACCAATTAAAAATGCTATGCTATATTTTACCATCTAATTTGCTGCAGCAGCCAATCTTTTTTTCAGTGTATTTTTATCCAGATAAAAAAGAGAAAAATAATTTAAATACAAATTTTTATAATTTAAATATTATGTGTCATGGCAGAAAGTTTTCAGTGTTCCTGCCGTTATTATAAAACTGATACTTGTAAACTCTTAAAAAACGAACAGTGGGCAAAAATGGAACAAAAAGTTTTTAAGTATTTAAATGTGAATCTTTCTCTCTTATTGCTATAAATATTTAGTTACCTCTCCACCTACAGACGTTTTAACTTTATCGATTCGTAATACTGATAAGTGCATAAACACCAACAAACGTTGTGGATGTATCTTGCAACTGTTTAGAGAGCATAGTTTATTATCCGTCTGCTTCTTGAATAGTGTATATCTAAATATTTATAAGACTGATTCACGGGTCGATTGCGCAAGTTTAAAAAAAGGCACAGATCACTGAAAAATGCCCCTCGAAGTCGGATAAGATCGGATAAATGGGTGGGGGCGACGCGTCCGACGCGTATGCGTAGCCTCATACACGCGTCCGAAAGAGAATGGAAGGCGGGGGCGTTTAGTGGGGGGGCTTTAATGAGGATGCTGCTGATTATCCAATTCGTAAATTCTCGCTACATTTTGATCGCGCACGACGAGCCGCGAGTAACAAGGATGACTCGCACTGCCACTCAACACTATACATTCGTCCTAGAAAATTCCGATTTTCAGCGTGACGAAACCTACTTTCCTGCCCCATTATAAGTTAATTACTCGCCAGTTACTCGGATGCAGTAAAACGATGAAGAAACGAAATAAAAAGAGAAAATTTTGTGTATAATATTAACTTTTTATGAGAAATATAAATTGCCCCGTTTATCTTCTTAAATCTTATCTTTATATATATTGTTTATGCGAATCCAATTTAATTTTATATACCTATATATAATGCAGTGTAATAAAAAACGAACCATGTTATTGCAATTTCTCAAAAAGAAAAATGTTTTGTTTCAGGTTGATGTGCGATAATACTTAAAGTGGCAAAACAACATTGTTTAGAACAATTTTCGCATATCACAATTACAGTAAATATCCGACTGTTTTGTTTGATATGTAATGATATTATGCAAGAGGCACGATACAACATTCATGCGATCTAATTGAACAAATTATATACGTGTGAATGCAGTTCGCGTAGCAAGTACTCGAATTATGCAAGCGTCATCGGATGTAAGTGTACCTTTAAGTGTCTGGTCCAACATTAACACAACGCTACATATATCAAAAAGCAGTTGATCGTATTTCACGAGACGACGAAAGAGCTGATTTCACTATTCTTCTCATTATCATTTGTCCCTTTTATTCCGAGAAATGCATCGATATCTTTATACAGAATAAAGAAATGCCAGGAATTTTTCACAATACTTCCCAAATAGAAGTATACAAGCGAGCGATTTCTGATTAAAGAATAAGGAATATCTGTACATGTACGATGTACTTTTAGGTGATAAATAGCTTTTAAACTTGACAAAATCATTCTACGCCCGCGAACAGTCACTTAATGAGAATATTAAGCTGGACGATTATTAACGCTGTCTGGACAGTCTCGTAAATTTTTCTCACGCCATTCGCATGCGCTATATTAACAAGACGGTAAAATATTCACCAACAACTACAACTGTATTATGTGAATTATTGTGAAATTTGAAAAAATATTTTCTTCTTTCAAAAAATTTTCAAACAAATTACTAAATATAATATTGATTCAAAAAGTACAACTTTGACAAATTCATATTGATAATGCAAGTCATATTTCTTTGCCCCAAAGTGTCCATCCAAAAATTTTTCCAAAATATATCATTTGTTTGTTAGTTATAGAAATTGTTACAAATGTAATATAGTCGTAATATAAATTTAATTTATATTATATCTGAATAGTCAATCTATTCTCTCTATCAAAGATAATGCAATTACTAATCCTCATAAATATATTTATGTGTACAATCTAAAATCTAAATTCTCCAAATTGTGTGCCAAAAATGCACGTAGGAGAAAATATATAATATAACTGCAGTACTTATCGAATTTAATTCAATTTTCTAGTTTTTAGATATTTAATAATCTAATTAACCGATGATTTTTATTAACTCATATGATAACGAAGCACAAAAAATATATATATTTATATAAAATTAAGCGTTTGCAGTATTTTTAGACGCTTGCTATATCCCTTAAAAGCAATGTTTCTCGAGAGATTAAGAAGATAAGCATGGGGATTGGAAAGACTCACCTAAGGAGCTTTCCGGATCAGAGAGGTCCGACAAGGAAGGCACCTTCTGCATCGAGGTGACTCTGCCAGGGAGAGCCGGCACCAAACCTTCTTCTTCGGCGTCGGAGGTCATCTCTTGCTTCAATAACTTCGCCATCACCGTCAACATACC
Source organism: Mycetomoellerius zeteki (assembly GCF_001594055.1). Classification (NCBI taxonomy): domain Eukaryota; kingdom Metazoa; phylum Arthropoda; class Insecta; order Hymenoptera; family Formicidae; genus Mycetomoellerius; species Mycetomoellerius zeteki. The sequence goes on along the minus strand of NW_017256836.1, from coordinate 828,164 downwards.
GCTACCGTCGGTGATGCCATTGGCTCCCAGGAAGCTACCCATGCTTCGAACGTCGCGCTAATAAAATATATATCGTTAACTCGCACTGACACACCCGCCTTTATCTATGTAAAAAACTTCGTTGTGATATATGTTGCGTATCTTTTTACAGTAAAATGCAGTGACATGTTTTTGTCACATGTTTTTGTCGATCGTTTAAATTTAGCATCTTCATTTAAAATTGTTCAAAGCAAGCAAGTTTCGATGTAAAAGAGGCAAAGTTCATGAAAAGAAGTTCTTCGGAAAAGAAGAGATCTGTATGATTGAAAAGTAAGAAAAGCAAATTAGAGAGATAACCAGTTAGTCGCTGGAGGAGGAAGCAGCGTGCATGCGTTATTCGTTGAGGAAGAAAGAGATAAACAGGGGACAACGCAGCTTGGAGCGGAAAAAGAACGGAGAGAGTGCTTGTGCCGGCGATAGTCACGACTCGCTTGACCTTCGTATGAAAGACTCTAAGTTGAATGAAATGTCGCGATGGAATGACGCAACAGCGTGTAATGCGCGTGATCTAGTACTACGAGGAATCAATGAACGTGATTCGTACGGGAGAAATTAAACTTGAATATATTTTTTAGTTACCGATCAGTTTAAAAAATTCTTTTGATGAAGAAAAAATTATGTCATTGGACCATATTATCAAAATTATTAACTAGACGGAAATCGCGCGAGTTTTTTAATTTTTTCCAAATTAGCAGTGTTTAGTTATAATTATTTGTTAAAAATTTAATAAAAAATCAGCGATGATAGGAGATAAAAAATAGCTCGCTTTCTCTCTTTTTCTTCATAATTTTTAAATATACAGGGTGTCCCGCAATATTTTGCCAAGCGCTTTTGTGTAGATAGAGCGGATTAAACTGATTGTGAGTCGAAAAGTTTACCATTTTGCAATTTTCGCAATAGTTAACAAGATATTAATTACTACCAATCGCTGAATATTGGTTTTTAATAATTTTTTTACTCAAATACTATCAATTTTACAGAAAAACAGCAAGAGATAAAAATTGCTTATTTTCTTCTCATAAAGCTCTGAGAATTTTTTCAGAATTTTTTAATAACGTATTTTCTCATGTTGGTAAAAATAGTTACCAATAAGAAAATGCAGTACTAAAAAGTTGATAAAAAATTCCGAAAAAATTCTTAGAGAAGAAAATAAACAATTTTTGTCTCTTGCTGTTTTTCTGTAAAGTTGATAGTATTTGAGTAAAAAATTATTAAAAACCAATATTCGGTAATTTTTAATAATTAATATTTCGTTAACCATTGCAAAAATTGCAAAATGGTAGAGGACTTTTCAACTTAGTTTAGTCCGATCTATCTACACAAAAACGCTTGGCAAAAAATTGCGGGACACTCTGTATATATTATAATATACAGTTTCTTCTTCAAATATATAATATATAATCAATAATGTAGGTACATTAATTAATATATAATTTTTATAATTATTTTTTATAAATATAATATTTTATGCGCGCGCAAACATAATAATTTAATCTTTTCTTATTGCACTACTATTTAGATGCATAACACAAATGATAAGCAAAAACGATCCTATGCTAATAATATACGACTAAATTCAAACTTGTACAACGATCATTCTGTATAATAATTATTCGTTGAGTTATCAGTAATAACAAGTTCACAACACGTGTATATATACATAGATAAGTAGAAAGCGGTTAAAGATCCAGAGTCTTGACACGTTCTATTCCGCTATCTTTCTTCGCATCCTTATTCTTCTCTCTTTCTATGTTTACGTATCTATTCGCCTATCTCATCCTCTTTCGTCGATATTCGACGCTGAATGGAGATCTATTCATCGCAAGCCAATAGTACGTGACCGAGTCAATCATTGACGGACGAGCCTTCTATAACGATGGTATCTCTCAGATGCGACCGAGCGAGTGAAGTCGAGACGATTATCTTACGACAAAATGACCGAATGCTATAATGTGTACAATTGGCAATCATACTGGTTTCTTCAACATTGACCGCGGCCTTCCTCGTAAATCTTTATACAAATTTTTATCTCGAAGATTAAGGTCAATACGAGGAATAATAATATCAATTATCGTGAGCTTAACAGATTACACGAATGTACAATTGAATTATAAATTGACGGAATTTTTTAATTCGTCTGTAATCACATTTTTAATCCCTCTATCTACAGTCTGGGTCTTTTTATCTAACCCAAATTTTTTTCTGTTTTTCACAAAATTTTCACAAAAATGTGAAAAAATTCAAAATTCAAAATTACTGACTTTTCACAACATCTTTATTACATTACCAAATAGATACAAGATATTTTAGAGAAGGAGACTGGACTCTCCCTTCTTTTTTTTTATTTCGGAAAAATTTGAGAGTAAATTTTGCTTGTGTCCAAAAAAATCCAGATTGCGCAAATGAAAGTTAAACTTAGAGAAGTTTGCTAATTCCGTATTAAGTATAATAAAGCCTTTGCTAAAGAATCGCAGCATAAAATTTACGATATTACAAGATGAGAAATATCGGCGAAGTACTCGATAATGTTTGCGAGAGAAATCGCGGTTCGTTATCACGGAATTTCAAGAGCCGACACGCACGATCGTTTTTCGCCGTGGCAAAAATAGAGTTTCAGAAGTATCTTCTCGATAATAGTCCTTTCAGACATGTAAATCTATTCGGGCCACGCAGCGACCAGCGAAGAGGAAGAACAAATCAGCAAGAGCAGCGCGCTTCGAGAATATCGCGAGATAAGTTACGTTCATCGAACGCGATTGGGAAACTGTATTCATTCAGAAATTGAATTATCAATTTGCGATTACTTGTTTTTTTCTTCATAAACGCGTGGACTTTTGCGTAATTTTATGTAACAGCTCATCCGTTGAAGATTTTTAATTCATATCAGACGTAGTATAACCCAACGGATGTAAACTGTTTGCGAATAATACATGATAAGCTTGATAAATATCTATAAATTTTACTTGCATAACAAAGCGAGTTAAAAGACAGAAATTGATCGGTGGAGCGTAAAGTATCTGAGATCGTGGAAATATAGCTTGATATTTTTATCGAAATTTAAAGCGTCCGTACCTTTAAATCACTATGATCTTATAAAACAAAATCCGCAAATATTTATCATTCCACAGTAAAAGAATATTACAAATAAGAAAACCGAAAAATATAGGATAATAAATAAAAATAAAACTATAAAATACTTTTAAAAATCAAAATAGTTTTTTATTTCAATATGCAATATTTGGTAAATTTTTTGTCTTTTAAAGCTGTCGATAAACGGCGATAGCACAGGACGATAATAAGGGCATGAATGACGATATTTAGGTTCGTATCCGACAAACATTTCTTTCACAAACGTTTTCGTTTATGGATGACGAAGGTTTCTCTGTATCTGATATTCCAGGTAAGCGGACCACACACCGTAACGTTTTAGCAGCAAATTCTATCGATGAATGGAGCATCATCTTAGCACAAACGTTATCCGTCGTGCATGCGCGACATTTCAAGCCGTCGAACGCGATAAGATAAATTTTACATTGACATCAAACGTGCAAGTTGTTTGTCGCCAATTTTGCTTTTAGTCAAATATCCGATAAAATAAATAGAAACAAAAAATATAGATAGACACGAGTTAACAGGCAGATCGATAGATAAATTTGATAATAAAATAAATGAAATTTAATAATGAAATAAAAAAAAAGAAAATGTAATGTAGAAAATTTGGATCCCCTTTAATTTTTCCTATCAATGATTTATCTTGGCTTAAGTATCTTTTTTATTCATTAAAAATCGTATTAAAGAGAAGGGTAATCATAATTCCGATTGCTACATAAATTTAATACCGATTTGATATATGTCACAGCTGGAATGTTAATATTACTCGTCACTGTGATTTATGCTAATATCTACGTCATGTAGATATTACGCGTGCAATTACGTCCATATCGCAAACATGCATTTAACCAAAGAACACGAACAATGTAATTCAACTCAATACATTTCACATATCGTGGCAAGGGTATCGCACGTTCGTTACGTAACATTTACGAAGGCAATGACGACAATGTAACGATAAGTTTCTACACGATGTTTTATCTTAGATCGCGTCGCACCGATAAATAATTGACTAACGAAGCTGTTAACAAAGCGTTAACAAAGCCGTTCGTTAATGAACCCCGCGCATGAACTGGCGCCTTTAATAGTGACCGTATAAAAATTAAACTTACGAACAATGTCAAGAATGCAAGTGAGTCAATGCGCAAAGTGCATAGCCGATCAGATGACTACCTCTGATAGAAAAAAAAATAAAGGAGCCTCATGCGCGACGCTGGTCCCTTGTAACTCTTCCTTTAGGTGGAAACATAAAAATTTTTATCATGTTGAAGATAACGGAAAAATTTTTCACTTTTCACATTTCCGCTCTAAAGAAAAATCATGCATGACTGCTACCCAGACAAGATATTTACGCCCAACACGTAGCGATATTGATATTTTTATTATTTCATATTGCATGTAAAAATAACATAAAGTTTATTGATGCGCGTGTCATATTAAAAAAAAAATTACGGTGCAACTAAGTTGACAAATTTTCTCGATCAATCGCTCGATATAACTTCAATAATTAGCATCGTGCTTTTATGACGGTGTGATTGTATGATTATTATTAAACTCTTAAGTCATTGTGTAAAATCATAATGTAAGACAGAAAAAAAGATAACACGTGTAATACATTAAATCTATCGTGATATGTGATAGATACAAATATTATCACTTCGCAAAAGAATCATATAGACTGTATGATAAAATTACATTAAAAAAGCAAAACAGAAAACAGTACCTAATAATTAAAATAGTACTTGCTACGACATTACGAAAACTAAGTTTATTCTTGCGTTGGATTTGCTGGCCTGGATATCTTATCGATTACGCTGATTAATTAATCGGTCAGACGTTGCTACGATTATATCCACCTCGAATGCAAGCGAAATTAAATTAGAGAACAACTCATTCACGACTCACATTAATAGCTTATCGGAAAAATCAATGCCACAGCGTTTCTCTTGCTCGTAATATCGACGCTGAGTTTATATTTAAAAAATAATAATTGCGTTGTTATGTAAAACCGTGATTACATTGTTTACGAAATCCAAATATTTTCGTTCCAAGCCTGTGATTTATGTATGTATAAAATTTCCATAATCAAATTATATCGTATTTAAATAATAGAGTTGTATCCGTATCAGGTTGTGATAGTGGTGTCTATTGTATATGATATAATATTATATTTTACAGCGTTCGCGCTAATAATTGCTAATTCGATATTTAATAATATAAACCAAATAAACTTTACATAAACCTCGAATAACAGAGAACACGATTTGCAGTTAAATTATAAATTCAAATAATTAATATGTATAACAAATACAATAATTATAAACAGATATATTTGTGTAAGCTTCAGACTTTATAATGAGAATAATAGTAGAAATCGTGCATGCAACGAAGGAAGCGGATGAACCGCGCCCACACTTAATTTAAGATCGATGGCTTGTAAGTTTTCAGTCGTTAAATTAGCTAGACAACCCATTATTAAAACGATCATAACAGTCTACTTTAAGCGTTAAAAGATTGCGTAACAAGAAAAATTAAAATCTGACTAAATTAAAAAGACTAAATGAAAAAAAAAAAAATAATAACAAACATGTGGAATTAACATTAGATAATTATCGGTACATACAATGTTTAATCTCACCTTTCGTGTCGTCTATTCAGTGATGTTCAGTGATGAATATACAAAGAAAATTTAGATTCGAAGGCGAAAGCCTCATGCTGTGTATAATGACACAGCATAATTGAGGTTTAGTGTACAATGAGCGAAAAAGTCGCCGGCATTAGAGTGAAAAATTTCATGATTGTCGAAACAGCGAGGAACAAAAAGTAGGATGAGAGTAGCGTTAATGTGTTGTGAAGAGCTGCGTTGCAGCACATTTTACAAATAATCCGTTAAATAGAACTAAAATTACATTGTCCCTTTATATCTCCTTGCCGCTACGCACACAGAAAGCAAAGAACGGATAGAAGGCCAAGAATGGAAGACGTGGGACGCGAATGCACTAGCTGCGAGGCGCACGAGCCACGTGGGTAGCATGTAACAAAAATATTATAACGAACGATGAAAGGCAATGTAATAATAGCTCGATGTTTAATAGACGGGAAAAAGTAAAAATACACGAGACGTCGTAAAATATAGGAAAACTAGATCAGTCATGTCTCCCATCCATCTCTGTGTATCGAATAAAAGTGAAATATAAGTGTAAAGCATGCAGCAAGAAAGATCTACAATGACGCGACTGGAATTACGTTATGGTTTTGCTGCTTTTGCTGTCACGTGGAAAGTAAGGGGAAAAAATCGAAGAACGAGAATGGTGTGTAGGATGATGAAGTTGCCGCATCGTCGTTGTGCAGCGAGCAAATGTATGACGTAGGCAAGACGAGCAACGGTGCATGCGACTAGAACGACCAGAGGAGCATGCAGAAGGTCTGGCTGCATGATGCGGGAAGGGATGCTATTTCTGGCGGCTTAGGTTTCCCTTTCTCCTCCCCTATGCGTCGCATTTCCTCCCGCGCACGACGCCTCTCCACGTCTTGTTTCTCTCAACTGGTACACTGGATTTCTCCGTTTCTATATACGATCGAACGATTCAAGTCGCGTGGTCCATTTGATTTTCATATCGCTCTTGCCATTCGCCTCTCTTTTTATCTTTAGCGCGTTAAATTAATTATTCACATTAATTTTATTTTATCTACAAACGGTTTGACAAATCCTGATTAAAGTTAAATATTGTTTAAATAAACCTTTACTGATGCAATGTAATTTAAAAAAAAAAGAAACAAAAGATAAATAACTTAAACAATAAACTTCAACTAGTATTTATTGTAACATGTGCGGCACAAAAAGCTAGTTTTTATATAAAATTATAAAAAGTATCCTCAATAATAAAAAATTAAAAACTTTGTATAATAAAAAATGTGCAGAATACATTTATTATATTTTCCATTTTTCCTCTTGGTTATGCAAATCAAGTTATTCGATATTGATTTTTTTCATATTGAAAATTTATTATCAATGTCTTCGTGTCAAAAACCAACGTATCTAACTAACACAAAATTGATTGACACAAAAAATTCATGATAAAAAATCTATATAATTATATATTTATAAAATTGTTGTGTGTAAGAGAAAACTTTTTTAATTTCAAAGAGTCAAAGAGTTAAGTAAACTTTTATAGAGATTCTACCATAGACGTAAGGCCTATGTGGACGCTACGTTTTTAGATCGCCGCGAGCTTCTTGAGAAGTTAATCGGTCGAAGAAACCAAGAGTCTCGGGTCTCGACTGTTGTTCGCTGCTTCGCAACGTACGAATCAGCGGCAACCAGACGCGTTCGGCTTCGCTGAACGACGGACAGAGAGCCGGGGAGAAAAGAGGAGGAGGTGGAGAGAAGAGAGAGAGAAAGAGATGACGGAGGTAGATGGCAGAGGCGAGACGGACGAGGGTCAGTCGGTGACAGAGAGATGAAGGCTGAAGGCGCGTAGGGGGGGGGAGGGGGATAGCGGGGAGAAGAACGAGGGGAGGGGAACCGAGTGCCGGTTCTACGTTCATTCATAAAACGAAGGCGGAGAGCGACAAGGAACGAATTGTTAGTGGCACTCGCACAATCACCGACTCGGCCAACGCGCTCTCCGCTTGCCAACGCCGTCGAGAGCGAGGAATATCCATAAAGCGTCTCACGGGGTTGCCATTGCTTGGACAGTTATTCGACAGTTTTAATTGATTACTTATATAATTGATAAAAAACTTATATAGATAATCTCGTAAGCTCTTGCGAATCATTTAAAACGAGCATATTATAAGACGTGCCGATTAGCATACTAATTACTGACGTAATAATTTAGAATAATTTTGATTTGTACATCTTGAATATACAATTTCGTTATAATTGTAATTGATTTTAATACGAGACTCGGATAATATAAATTACACAAGTATTATAAATTTCATTATTATTGATATTTCAGAAATATATGAAGATGAAATACTTTGTTCGTTTATCACAATTTTTGAGTGCAATGGAAAAGTATTTAAAAGTATAAATATGAAACAAAATTGATACATTTTCTTCTACTTGTTCTGTTGTGTATCATTAGTATATAGAAGTGCTAATTTACCTTTATGGATCTATGGTCGATGGGATAGCCACTCTTTCTGGTTCCAGGACTTTCTTCGTAAAAGTCCTGTTCCTCTTCGTAGTCGTACAGAGATTCCATGTCCATCTTGTCTGTAAAAGAAATTACTTGTTAATTACTTAATCACAAGGTATCACAGCAAAATAGCCACTGATACATAAATATTATCCAAATTATATCGCGTGAGTGAACGTACGCAAGAAGAAACATGAATTAAATTTTCGGGCTTGCGTGGTTCTTTGCCTGAATCACATGACACGACGTCCCAATTATAATTTTATATCGACTTCGCCGGCTTGGCACGATATTCTGGTTCGCGGGATACATTTATTTATCAACCGCTAAATAGTTCGCTTTTAGATACGCGGTCGATATCGTCCGGTAAAGAACGAGCCGTGGTAATATGAGTGAAGCGAATATTTTAACAATCAGTAATTATATCTCATCATCCTCACAATTATTCTGCTAATGCAGTACATGTAAAATATTCTAGGAGTTTCAATTTTAACTTAAATTTGATTGATTCTCAAACAATTTATAAATCGATTTTTTTCATTTTTCAAAAAATATTATCTAATATTGTATGGTTTAAGTTTATCGTTACTCAAGTTATAATTTAGCGATTAGTATTAGTGCAAATAAAATTTAAAAAATGCAGACGGCACGGCGCAACAACAATTACATTTCTATTTATGTTTAAACAATATACAGATTTAATTTAAAATTTTTGAAATTTTTAGACTTTTTGTTTAAAGAATATGAAAGCGTTTAATGAAGAAGTTAAACTTGTGTATTAATTGGAAGGAAACTATTGTTTCGGATGGAACGATGTAAAGTGTAAGAGGTATTCGAATCCGCGACGAAGATCAGGTTACTCCGGCTGGAACCTCAGCCGCCAGATGGTAGACGGAAAACTGTTGAGCTACCTCGACTCTCACGACCCTTTACAAGCAGCTAAAATATGTCTACAAGAAATCCCAAAATGTACGAACGATGGAGCTTCTTTAAGGCATGGGATAAAGCACCTTGCGCGGGAAAATTTTTCTGTATCTCTAGATCATCAATCTAACTTATCACTCATGCCAAAAGGTGATACGATTCGCAAATACACTTTAAAAACATTGTTCAATATAATTGCATTATTTAGAATATTATACGCGCACTCTTTATAATATTATACGCTACCATTATTTACAAGTTTCATTTCGTTGTACAATAACGATTATTGTACTTACTATTATACGTGGCTATATGTGGCTTACTTACTAATACAACAAATACAATTCTTGAAAAAAAGATATTAATTTAAAGACTATAAATGCTCTCTTATAATTGAAGCTATTACATTAAACGTGATTAATAATAAACATAAAATAAATGTGACACTCTTAACAGTTCAGTGATATAAATTCAACTAAACTGAAATAATTACTTAACAGATTGATAGAACTTATCTCGTGAATTTATCTGTATCCCTGTCGGGAAGTTCGACGGCGATAGGGAAAGCTAATTAAAGCGGATTAGCTCATTTACTTTCATAATTATCTTGATCCATAATTATCGCACGACAGTGATTGATATTTTGAAGATAATGCCCTTTGATGAAATCATTATTTATATAACAGAAATTATTACATAGCAAGTTTTCTTAAACGTAGATTAAAGAAAAATGCTGAATCATCACATCTTTTATCTAGCAATGTGAATAGCAAATGTTATCACGAGAAAGTTAAGATTAGTTTCAAAATTCGTCATCTGCGCGTAATATGTTTAATATAAGAGCGTTGTTGTTTTAAGCTTACTGACTTTATAAAATTTGTTAGGCATATTCTATTATCACCCAGATATTTATCTGCAGCATAGTGAAAGATATCGTGTATATTCTCAGAAATTGTTTATCGTGAGTAGTAAAGACAAAGAAGAAAAAAAACATCAAACAATATCACTGAATTATCAATGATCCTAAAAATTTTAAAAAGAATCATGTAAATAAAGTAGTAATTGATAAGTAAGTAATTGTGATAACATTATCGCATATTAATAAAATGAAACGTTACGTAACGTTATTTGATTAACTAGTGAAGTTAATTATTACCGCAATAACGTTAATGCACAATAAAGTTAAAAATAAAAAGTATTCTTATTTCATATATCTTGTGAACTTGAATCATATTGCTCGTATAAATGTATTACTTTGATGATATTTTTATAAGATAACATTTGTTATATTGATATAAATTATATAATATATAAATATTATTTCCTTGGACCGCATATAACTTGTGGATAAATTCAACATTTAACTTCCGCATAGTTTTATTTTATTTATTTACTTTATTTGTCTGCTTTCTCCACCACTTGCGCACGTTATCATCGATCTACTATATTTGTCCGTTAATCAATTATCAAAAAAATCAAGTGTCCAGATAAGTAATCGGTCGCAAGAAGATTTAAAACTAGTAAGTAAATAAGTTAATTTCAAATAAATTTAATACCATATTTTTGATATTTTTTAATTACATTTTTTTTTACTAAAACTTTAAAAACGTTCTCAAAAATTTACATGGAATTTTTCTCTTGAAAAGCCCATGTATAGGAATGTCTTTCGTTCTTGTGTTTACCTGTTCTTCGACAAAATCTCCAACTAGGCGAAAAAGTTGGGAGAAAAGATTATAGAATAAAAGGAGATAAAATGGCATTTTGCCTCAGTCTGTTCATTCTCGATGTAGCGTATCAGGGTGCTAACGGTTCTTTGTGTTCATGTGCTATCGCATAATGGTATACATTCATTTCAATGTTTTGACTTTTAACTGCGAGAAAATATACAGTAATTAATGTAATTAATGTGCAATAATTAAAATCGATCGTGTATGTATGTGCACATGTATTATTTCATTCGTTTATGTATCTATATATGTACTATGTACTTAAGATAGCACTAAATAACGGATTTATTTTATCGAGATAGGAAGTAACAATTTTCTTTATTTATGCTATTCAATATTATAATTTCCTTGATTTTTATTTATTAATATTTATAATAATATTTATGAATCTTTTTATTCTCATATTATTCTAATTCTACTATCAAACAAATTGTTTCACGTAGTATTCTTATCACGATTCTTCATATCATTAATATATTTCTAGTTAATTCTACACTGAAAAAAGAAATCAACAGGATTATTTTAATTGAAAATAATTTTATCAATTTATATAACAGTATTAATGAAACATTTGTTACATATTCTTGTTTTAATAAAATTTTATTTGTTTCAGTAATACCGTTGTTAAATTTAACAAGATTATTTTCAATTAAAATAATACTGTTGTAACATTTTTTTTAGTGTATCATCAGATAAATTTTATTGAAGTTTGACTGAACTTTTGCGACCTTTTCTATACTTCAGAAATTCACTTTGATCATTATGGTACTCTTTATATATATAGGTATATCTATTTGGAAGCGTCAGTTCAATTCATTGCATTTACGGCAAGTGTATTCTACGGTAATGTTATTGCGTTCCAACGTTAACGATAACAGCGCAATATTCTCGACTGCTCAACGACACGACAGACTATACATATTAATATGTATCTAAAGTACTCCGCCATCGCAAAAGTGGATGTCTATTGTTTCAATATCTTATTGAAAGCAACGTAATATCTCTTAAGGGGCTGTTATACTGGGTTTCAACATGCGGGCAGATGAACCTTTCACGTTGTATCTAGCGCGTACGCACCCGTATGCCAAACGCAACATCGTTGATGGCTCCGAGAAGAAGATTATGAATCATCGTTGATTTTGGATGGATCGCAAGTAGGTTCTAACATCCTCTAGCAATTAGGTTCAAATTACGACAGATGCACCAAACATTCATTCGTAGATCAACATTAAGAATTGTACCTAATATTGTTCAAAAAGTTTTTCCTATATAGAATACCTTATAAAAACTTTAAAATGTAGTTTGTTAATTTCATTAAATTACACCTATTTTCAGATTTTTTGAAAAATTATGCGTAAAATTATAACTTATCGAATCTATCTATTTAAATATATTTATTTTTCTTCTTTTTTTTTATTATTGTTTCAACATGAGTTCATAATCAGTAAATAAACGAGAAAATGTGTGAATCGAATAAATATAGCTATCATTTACCTACTAATCCATTTGACCTGGGTCTCTAGTTTCCGACCAGTTTTACCTAACCAGGATTTTTGACCACAGTTACCGAATAGTTCCTGTCCACTAAATTCAAAATAATAAAAACTGATCAGTTTCTGACCAGTGACTAGTTTTTGTCTGATATTTTTCTATTTGGGAAATGTTTTAAGTAGATATACAAATATTTATTGAGATCACAAAAGTCGGTTAATTAGAAAGTTTCAAAAATTTTTGTCCGTACTCGGCGACTATTCTGACGCAACGTAACTTTTGAATCTTATTACTTGTCTGTATTCCGGGAACGATAAACATCAATATTTTAGATGTATAACCTTGTAGAAAAAGTAGAACCTTCGCATCTTTTGTCAAAGAATCGCTTCTGTTTCGAATCAGTCAAGCGTCTTGGCTTCGTGTCACTTCTTACGAAGCGCTCTCTCCCTCTTTGTCATCGTTCGCCGTTTTAGCAAACGAAAACGGTAAGAAAAAGGAAAGAAACATGAAAAGGCTAAAGAAAGAAGAAAGAAAGAGAGGCAGAAATGGTAAGATGAAAGGAGACAAGTCGCGACGTTGCCGCACCATGGTTTGAGACCCGAGAAATTCTGCAAAAACCTTCGGCCATCTGATACAAGCCATCGCATTCCTGCTTTTCCTTCTTTTAGACGATGTTATATTATTTCAGATCATTCTTATTGCCGACGATAAAAGACGACAGATAAAAGACGCTTCCAAATAGGATGGATATATACAATATTTATATGTATACATAAAGCTATGCCGTAACAATAAAAACGAACTTTTAAGATCTAGAAAAAGTCAAAGAGAATTAATTTGAACTCAACTGAATTTACCTGGCAGGATTGATCTATAAAATATATTAAATTCGTGTGTATAGGAGAGAATTGAGATAAAACAGGTTTTTTGCTAGATTTCAAATTGTCGTTTTTACGATTTACATTCTTATCATGATTAATGTCATGTGGCCTCTTGAATCTAACAGCAAAAAGTTTTTCTTGTCTAACTGGTCTTTAGCTACATTCTAAATTGACCCTTTATGCAATGATAACCTCGCACAGCAAACGACATCATATTGCCTGCCTTCTTGTTATCGAAGTCGGTTTCATTGTTATTTCGCGATAAGGATATTTCAGCGTACAATTCTTTCCCATTTCGTAGTCATAAGGCTCGCAAGATAAATCTTTTCGCGAAGTAACATAAACATGACACACGTCAGTCAAGAAATAAAGAATAAATTTTTTTTTTTTTTTTTTCAAGACTCGACGATAACTATGCATTTTCTTATTTTTATCATGAGATTAATACACTGAAAAAAAGCAAGGCTAAGCAATCTTAACGGCAGTTATTTATAACACTCATCGATTTCTCAATAATTATATAATTAACGTCGGCGGAAAAAAAACAGCTTGCCGAAATTAAATCGTTTTAGTTTTCATATTTCATTTTTCATATTTTTATATTTTCTCCACGATATCTGAACTACGTTTACTATATATTTTCTTTTTAATACAAAAGGAATGTAATTAAATAAAAATTCTTTTTAAATACAAATTGGATACCAAATCGAATACTGGCTCGAAGTAACAAATCTAATTAAAGCGTAATGTAAATTTTTCTCTCTATTCTTTTGTATATTTTCTAGACATTTTTCCTACATATTATAATCACGACAAATATTCAAAAATGAAAAAGGAGGTGCTTTTATTTTTAGAATCTCGATGCGATACGGAGATCTTCCAAATTCAACGAGAGAGTCCATTAAATCATAAAACCACTCGCGCGATGCTCTGATGTGCTGCAAAAAAAGTCTCTTTTAACGTGATATTTGCGGAACGAATCGTGCATCGTGCGACATTGGTGCAACGATGTACGAGAAGCCGCATAAATAAGCTCTAGCTCTAATCGGAGCACTCAAGTTAAAACCCGACCGCAAGCGGCCGAAGAATTTCGCTCTTTATAATCCATTCATAAAGCCGGAGTCAAACGGGCGCGAAGATAAACGCGTCATCGACGCAACTCCGAAACGTTCGTCAATGACACATAACCGTCGCGTCGACGACTGTGAGGGATCTCGACCGATCTGGTTCGGACGATCGCGGTGACTTAAGGCGCTACAAAAATTGTATTTCTCTCTACGCACCTGTCTCGCCGCTAGCTGGTGTCCCGTGGATTTATCGCTGATAACTTCCAGCCGGTGGTACGGTCGCACACGGGAAACACCATGCAAAAACGCGACGCAAAGCGGGAATCACGTGTACGACGGTGAGGCGCACGCACATCGGCAGCAGCACTAACGCAACGACGCGGTGTACACCGTGTACAGTGTACAAGCCCGGTGTATACACAATATACAGATTACAGGGAGTATTATGGCCGCGTTCCTGACGTTCATGAATGAAACTAAGCGCGCTACTAACTTGGCGTCGTAATTTCGGCCGGCAGCCAACGGCTTGCGAATGATCGTACGTATCGCGGGGTCACGTGACTCGGCAAGTTCCGCCGAGCTTCGGCAAATGGCCGCCACCGCGCCGCCGCCCGTCGCGCCGGCGCGCTCCTCACGAACGCGTAGATGGACGAACCGCGTAAAAATTAAACGCGAACAGATTTCTGCCATCTATTATTAAAAGCATAAATTCGTTTATGATATTTCAATAATGCAATTAGACTGAAGCTTCGTGAATTTATTCTGGATCGGAAATGTATTTGGTATTTATAGCAATCTTTTACACACACACACACACACACATACACACACACATACACACGTCGGTAACTATTAATCAATTGAAGCACCGGGATATTAAAGATACCCAACGTCAAAATTAAAATGAATCGGAAATGATTGAAAAATGACTTTTAATTATCATTTTGAAGTCATTTTGACATCGTTTTGATATCATGATGACTTGTTGTTCTGCTTGGAAATAAGTTTGCTATTCTAAATAACGTCTTGAGATGCCTGTGATTATTAGAAACCAAAGAAATTGACAAGTGTCTATTAAAGATTGACAATTATATAAAAATCTACGTGGCTATTCAAATTTAACTAATTAACTCGTAATAAAATATTAATTTTATGATGTATTATATATATATTCTGAGCAGGCATAATACATATACAATGTATATTTATATAATATGATAACATTTGGTTTTTATTCAAAATTTGCGCTGTTATTTTTATCATTTGCATTCAATGATCCACGCACAAATAATAACAGAGAAAAGTGTATAATTTTATTATATTAAAATGTATATAATACGAAATTTATAAAATATATATAATATTTTTGCAACGTTATGTATACTTATATGAAAAGCATCTGTAATATAACAATAATAATAATAATTTAAATTATCTGATATAATATTATGTAATTGATTTTTTAGATATTTATATAGATCAAAAAATTTACATCGACAGTCGATAAAGTCAATTGAAAACTCTTCAGTTACCTTTGAGTCTCATCGATAATTACGAAAATGCTATGAAATCTATAATTATATAGATCGACTTATAATAGCATCGATGTCTACAGATTGGGAAATATTAATAATAGCCTGCCGATCTCCATGAAAATTAATAAATGTAGATGGTATGAACTTAAAAGACGGAGTATTATGAGCCTTCAGTGTACAAAGGAAGGAATTTGTCCTATAGCTATCTTGAGAGGCAAGCTATTCTTTTTAGGTAAATTTCTTACACTATTAAGTGCGCGCGCGCTTTCCTCTTTTTCTTTCCACGTTAAAAAAATGAAAAGATAAATAATGCAAAAAGTTCAGTTAAAAAAACAGACCTAAAGGCGCCTTTACATGGAAGCATCAAGCGTCGCAGACGCTTATATACTTACCTACTGTTTTTCTTTAGTCTAAATCATCTAAATTATAGTATAAGTTTTTTCTTATATCTTTATTATTTTTGATACTAATTTTCTCTTGTATGACGTACGTTTTGGGATAATTAAATCGTTTCAGGCGTGAAAGGTAGCTCACCGGAATTTCAACTGGGGTATATTAAAAGCATATAATTAGTACTAAATAATAGTATAAGCTAAATTATCTATATGGCTCAATCAGAATAAATCAGTAGTGAAAAGAATGGGCTATGAGCCAGTTATAACAAAGAATCTTTAATAAAACTTCTTACATACATGTATACATGCAAACGAACGTTTCGACCTCGATCGGGTCATTTTCAATGCAAAATAAACAAAATTATAAAGTTGTCAGACTATAAGAATAGTATAAGCGTTTTATTGTTATTGTTATTATTTTTAATAGACATTCTAATTTTTTTAAAAGTTAACATAAAACCGATTTCTTGCTAAACGATATTGCCTTGGCAATAAAATCAAAATGAAAGCAATAAATTAGCACATAAAGAGCACAATATCCTCTGTTCATGCTAATATCTTATAGTTAACATATTATATTGGTAATGTAAATAAATATAAATTTTCATTACATAGACATTAGTGTATAACAGAACATAACTTTTATTAATTTACTGTTTTTATTAATTTACTGTTTTATCAGGAAATTCAGAATCGTGCGCAATAAATTTCTGTGCAGATGCTCGACGCTTAATGCTCCTATGTATTAATATATGATACTAGATAGTGAGAGAAAAAGAGAAAAGAAAGAGAGGAAGAGAGATAGAGTGTTGTCTCTCAAGATGGCGGAAGGCTTCATATATTTTTGGAACTCATGCTCCATTTTTTAAGTCTGTGATACGTCAACCAATTTTAGCCATGCAAGACACGCGAGATTTAATTTAACATATCATAATTTGAATAATCATGAAAAATATTATATTACATAAGAAACAAATGAGAAAATATAAAAAATAAAACTTTCGTAATTCGAATTATAATATTATATACATTTATTTAGTCGAACATAAAATTTAGCGATTCAAAAATATTTGAGTCACAAATAGCATATAACGTTGATATATAATTATATCAACATTATATAAAATATACATTATATGCATATACCTTGCGCGAGCAGATATCAAAATCCTTGGCTAGGAGGATTTTATATATTGTCGGACGACATGGAAGCGACTCGTTAGATCAACGTATAATGACGATTGTTGGTGACGCTTGATGAGCCACGACGAACATCCTCAATGCAAAAGTCGTCCGTGACAGTTTCTTGTGCACGGGATTTACTTTCAAACTATCGCAACAGCGAGAGACCGAACGATTCGGATGCAACAACTGGATGCAACTAGCATCCGTCACGACGCTTTCCATCACTGAAATCTCATCGAGGCGCCAAATTGCATTTTTCAAAATGGTCAGAGGGAGCGAACCAATCGCGTGCCCGATCGTTCGGATCGCACTTTCTACACTCGACGCGAAGAAAGTGTAGTACGTTTTATCTTCGAAGAAAGAAAAATATCAATTGCGGAGTTTGTGTGCAAGAAAAAATTGTTAAAAATATTTCTGTGATTAGTCGCTTTACTTATCTTCTTAATTTCGTAATTAAACACACGAATGCTGTCTAATACAGAAAGCACAAAATATTAAAAGATAACGAAAAAAGATCTTTCTTAAGTTGTCTTTTCGACAAAACGAAAAGATGTCTGAAAGATGACAAAAAGACATATATCGTTTTTAGATTGTCTTTTGAACAAGACGAAAAGATGCCCGGTAAAAAATTTTTCATGCATGAATATGTATAAATATGTCTAAATATACACAAACACATATAAATATTCATAAACATGTATAATTATATGTGAAATATGTCCATACATATTCATACATCCCTTTTTCTTTTGTAAAATTACTTTTTAGTGTAATAGAAATAGAAATAGTAATGTGAAAACATTAAAACTAATTAAAGGGATAATTTTCGCATTGTTCGTTTTAGAAAAAAACAAGTTTGGAAAAATGAAAAAAAAATTGCTCATACACAATTATACATAATTTTATATATAATTATACATAAGTAATTTTTTTATATTTCTTCAAACTTGATTTTTTTTAAAACAAATAGTGCGAAAATTACCCTTTTAATTATTTTTAATGTTTTCGCGTACTCTAATCGGAAACACCACTACCCAGTGAACACAAAGTTACATGTAACTTCCCAGACAGCACAAAATATTAAAAGATAACGAAAAGCAATCTTTCTTAAGTTGTCTTTTCGACAAAGCGAAAAGATGTCTGAAAGATGACAAAAAGACATCGTTTTTAGATTGTCTTTTGAGCAACACGAAAAGATGTCTATAAGACATCTTTTAGTTTTGTCGAAAAGATAACTTAAAAAAGACATCTTTTCGTCAAGATGCTAATACGGCCCTCTGATTGGTTCATGACATCTTAAGACTGTACCTAAGACGGTCTTGAATATAAGAATCGATTATGAATACCGCCCTGAAACTGGACTATATGGATTCCGGCCTAAAAGATATCAAAGAAGTCGTTCTTTAGTTATCATATGGATAAGGTTATAAGTTGACTAGCAGTGCGACATCTATCGTCTTTTAGTCATCTTTTCGTCGACTATATTCTTTCACTAAAAAATATCTTTATAACAATTTAGTCATCTTTTAGACGACTATGGCCGGTATTCATAGTCAGATCTTATATTCAAGACCGTTTTAAGTACAGTCTTAAGATGTCACGAACCAATCAGAGGGCCGCATTAGTGTCTTAAGACAATGGCTGCGTTCAGCAGACTCAACAGTTTTGCAACCGTTTTATGATTGTCTGCTGAGATAGGACCATTCTTCTAGATCTAAAAGTATGATCTAATCAGCGTGAAGGAAACTTCCAACAGTTGCAAAACGAACGTTCTGCTGAACGCAGCCATTACTTAAAACAGTCTTGATATAAGAATCGACTATGAATACCGGCCTTATGTGCTCTCTGGGACGATACGCCAAACTCGTAGGCTGGTATTCATAGTCAGTACTTATATTCAAGATCGGCTGCGTTCAGCAGACTCAACAGTTTTGCAACCGTTTTATGATTGTCTGCTGAGATAGGACCATTCTTCTAGATCTAAAAGTATGATCCAATTAACGCGAAGGAAACTTCCAACAGTTGCAAAACGAATGTTCTGCTGAACGCAGCCATTGTCTTAAGTTCAGTCTTGAGATGTCACGAACCAATCAGAGGGCTGTATTAGCATCTTAAGACATTACTTAATAGCGTTTTTCATTGGCAGAACTAGTGCGCACTCAGTGCACTTTAAAGCCGTTGTACAACAATCGACGTAAAGATATACTTTTAATGACAATATATAAACGAATTAAACCGTGAAATATTCGATACATTTTATTGTGCTATTTGATAAAATAAATTTTGAGCATTTTATCAATTGAGAGATATCTCACTTATATATTTTTTTAGAACAGTGTACAACAGCTTTAATGTGCACTGAGTGCGCACTAGTTTTGCCAACGAAAACCGCTATAAGACGGTCTTGAAATAAGATCTGAATATGAATACCGGCCATAGACTTCCTACCGACAGAGTAAACTCTAATCCGCCAATCAGAAGACGAGTTCTTGATAAGGTAATGCTGTATATAGAACTGTATTGAAAAAGGCGGGCTTCGACAGCGTTGACGTGCACGGTGCAACAGACAGACGTGTGGTGACAGTTTGTGCATGTTTGTTACTTTGGAAATTTTCTCATCTAATGTGATTACTTGATTATTAATATTTATCTGATATACATCGAAGAATCGTTCACTTCGTTCGGTATCTTCGAAATGGAAACTTTGCAAAATACTGGAGCTTTCCGTCCACCTAAGGCGATTAACAAAAGAAATCCGAATCAAGAAACCAATGCCCAGGGGTATGATGAGCTTGGTGCTTGTTCTTGTTTGATTTTATCGCTGTCTTCCTTCTAAATTTTTAACATTTCAGGGAAAATGCATTGGGAAAATTGCTTGAGATCAAGGAAGATATCAGAATCGATACTGTATACGGGTTTCGTCGAGTCACCGACTCGAGAGAGAGGATAGGATTTTTGCTTAATATGCATGCGGTAAGGAAAACTGAAAGAAATAATAGTATAATTTCTTTTGCATATAATTAACATATAAGATTCTGTCTGTGTAGACGGAGATCGTAGAAGATGATAAGCATATGTTGAGTGGTGTGGATTATTATTTCATTGAGGAAGACGCTACCAGGTTTAAAGTGTCATTACCATTTTCACCATATTTTTACATTTTATGTCGTAAAGATACATTTGAGGAAGTGTCGACATTTTTGTTTAAGAAGTACACAGGAATTTTGACAAAAATTGAGACTGTTTATAAAGAAGATCTTGACTTGGTAAAATGTGCTTTTAATCCATATTAATTAGCTATTAATGTTTTTAAAATTGGTTCAGATGGTATCTCTTTCCTTTCTTATTATTCTTTTTATTTATTTATTTTTTCATTCTTATTCCAGCCTAATCACTTGATTGGTTTGAAACAAAAATACTTGAAGCTTTCCTTCGCGAATATTATTGATTTAACGAAAGTTAAACGCGACATTATGCGCTTTGTTAGAGTTAACAAAGAGCGAGAGAAAAATAATAGTTACTACACAGACATGCTAGCGACTACTTTACAACCAAACGAACAACAGGACAGTGGTAAACAAATTTTAGATCACATGGATAATATTCTTGATATTAGGTAATTGTGTGTACATTTCTTTTTCAGTTCTTTCTTTTCTTTTATTAATATTTATTTCTTTTTAATATTTATTTATTCATTACTTCTTAATTTCTCTTTTTAGCACTACTTCTTGATTTATACTGATATGTTACATTGAAATATGATTGTTTAGGGAATATGATGTACCTCATCATGTCCGAGTATCTATAGATACTAACATTTTCTGTGGAATTTGGTACTCTGTAAAGAGCAGAGGAAGTGATCCACCTATAATCATGCGAAAGGAGGACATGATTGAACCGCCTGAACCTATTGTATTAGCATATGATATTGAAACTACAAAGCTGCCATTGAAGTTTCCAGATGCCAGTTTCGATCAGATTATGATGATATCGTATATGATAGATGGGCAGGTAATATATCTTGTTTTACAAAATAAATAATACTTATCATTTAGCTTTTCAAATTATTAGATAAATAATTTGTTCTATTTTTTAAAGAGAGTTTATTACATTTTCTTAGGGATACTTAATAACGAATAGAGAATTAATCTCTGCGGACATACAAAATTTTGAATATACACCAAAACCGGAATTTGAAGGTCCCTTTACGATATTCAATGAGCCTAATGAGAAAGCAGCTATAACAAGATTTTTTAATCACATTAATGAAATAAGACCGCATATATTTGTAACGTATAACGGTGATTTTTTCGATTGGCCATTTGTCGAAACTCGAGCTGCTGTGCATAACATGGATATGAAAGAGAAAATTGGCTTTTATAAAAATCGCGAAGGTGTTTACGTTAGTAGAGCTGCTATGCACATGGATTGTTTATGGTAAATATTCTGTGAGATTTTTTAAAGTATTGCAAATATATTTTTATCACAAAACATTTTTAGTTGGGTGAGACGTGATTCTTATCTCCCAGTGGGTTCTCAAAATTTAAAAGCTGTCGCTAAAGCTAAGTTAAGATATGACCCAGTGGAACTTGATCCAGAAGATATGTGCAGATTAGCATCGGAAGAACCTGAAATACTCGCAAACTATTCTGTCTCTGATGCTGTGGCAACATTTTATCTCTATCAAAAATACATTCATCCCTTCATATTTGCGTTATGCACTATTATTCCTATGGAACCTGATGAAGTAAGAAAAATATTTTATATTATGTATATATATATATTAATTGATATATTTTTCTTTAAACGATAATCTACATTTTGATTTTATTTGACTTATGTTTAGGTACTCAGAAAAGGATCTGGTACACTTTGTGAATCACTTCTTATGGTACAAGCTTTTCAAGCTAATATTATATTTCCTAACAAACAAGAAACTGAATTAAATAAATTGACCAAAGATGGTCATTTACTGGATCAAGAAACCTATGTAGGTGGACATGTAGAAGCCTTGGAATCTGGTGTTTTTAGAGCTGACATTCCTTGTCGTTTTAAAATTGTACCTAGTGCTATAGATGAATTAATTGGTGGTATAGAAAAAGCCTTAAAACACACGATACAAGAAGAGGAAAAAGTATCAATCGACATGGTTACGAATTTTGATGAAATAGTAAATGAAATTAAGAGAAAATTGAAGGAACTTAAAGATCAACCTTTGAGATTAGAAAATCCCGTAATTTATCACTTAGATGTAGGCGCTATGTATCCGAATATAATTTTAACTAACAGATTGCAACCTTCCGCGATAGTAAATGAAACGGATTGTGCAGTGTGTGATTATAACAAACCTGACGCTCTTTGTCAAAGAAAGATGAAATGGATGTGGCGAGGCGAATATTGTAGGTTTGAGTATAAAATACTACCTCAAGTTATCTCTATCATTATTAAACTTTTTTCGAGATTTGTACTCTATCTATTAATGTTCGTGATTAATAATTTTTAGTGGCTGCAAGTTTGGGTGAATATCAAAGAGTAAAACAACAATTAGAAACTGAAAGATTTCCACCTCAATTTCCTGATGGACGTAAGAGAGCTTTTCACGAATTGACCTTAAAAGAGCAAGCTACATATCAAAAAAACAGACTCACTGACTATTGTAAAAAGGCGTATAAGAAGGCGAAAATTACCAAAATGGAAGAGAGAACACAAACGATTTGTCAGAAGGAGAATTCTTTTTATGTTGACACTGTGAGAGCATTTAGAGATAGAAGATATGAATATAAAGCATTAACTAAAGTTGCTAAGCGACAAGTAGCAGCAGCAATTGCAAAAGGAGATGCGGCTGATATAAAGTCGGCCAAGAATAGGGAAGTTTTGTATGATTCTCTTCAGCTTGCTCATAAATGTATTCTCAATTCTTTCTACGGTTACGTTATGAGAAAAGGGTAAGTATTAAAATGGAATATATAATGTTAAGTAACACATTAGAATAATATTAAGTAAGACATATTAACATAGAAAATAGATTAACATAAGAAATATAACATTTTTATTGTATTTTTTACTATTTTTATTATACACTTAAATTTATGATTTTTTTTAGTCTTATCTCTTTTATAATCCATTTTTAAATTATATTACAGAGCACGATGGCACAGCATGGAAATGGGTGGCATCGTATGTTACACAGGAGCCCATATTATCATGAAAGCTAGAGAAATTATAGAACAGATTGGTCGCCCATTGGAATTAGATACTGATGGTATATGGTGCATATTACCTGCGTCTTTTCCAGACTCTATTATAGTTCATACTACTCATGAAAAAAAATCGAAATTTACGGTCTCGTATCCGAATGCAGTCCTTAATTTCATGGTGAAGGTATGTATAAATGAACAAAAAAATATGTTTTTTCTTTTGATTACTATATTTTTTATTTTACACAGGATCAATTTACTAATGAAGTATATCATGAGTTTGTGGATAAAGATAATTTAACATACGAAATCAGAAGTGAAAATTCCATATTTTTTGAAGTTGATGGACCGTACCTAGCAATGGTGTTACCCGCTGCAAAAGAAGAAGGAAAGAAATTAAAGAAACGATACGCGGTTTTTAATTTCGACGGTTCGCTAGCTGAATTAAAAGGATTTGAAGTAAAAAGGAGGGGTGAATTGCAACTGATCAAAATTTTTCAAGCTTCTGTTTTTGAATCCTTCTTAAAAGGAAATACATTGGAAGAATGTTACGCTTCGGTCGCGAAAGACGCAGATTATTGGCTGGATTTACTGTATAGTAAATGTGCGAATATGCCTGATTCCGAATTGTTCGAACTTATATCAGAAAACAAATCCATGTCGCGTAAATTGGAAGACTACGGTGCACAGAAATCCACGTCGATTTCTACGGCTAAAAGATTAGCCGAATTCTTGGGCGATGAGATGGTTAAAGATGCAGGTTTAGCTTGTAGATATGTTATAGCGAATAAACCGCAAAGCGCACCAGTTACTGAGCGCGCGATACCGTTGGCTATTTTTCAATCAGAACCGGCTGTGCGAAGACATTACTTGAAAAAATGGTTGAAGGATTCTGCTTTGTACAGTGATGATATAAGAGATATTTTAGATTGGAACTATTACATTGAGCGACTCGGGAGCGCTATTCAAAAAATAATCACTATACCAGCGGCGATGCAAGGCTTACCAAATCCAGTTCCACGAGTGCAGCATCCACCATGGTTACATAAGAAGGTGATGGAGAAAAGTTCATCCCATCGTCAGAAAAAGATCACAGATATATTTTCTGTAGTAGATAAAGATACTTCTCGTGCGAACAGCGCCGAAGAGCCCTGTGATATTGAAGACCTTGCAAGACCGTCTACTAGCTTCACGACCCCAACGTCTGTTGTTAGTAAGAGGAAAAGGCAGCCTTCGGATGAAGATGAGGCAATCAGGGCGAAAAGTTGGAAAGAAGCCCTGGGTTCACCTCCTCCCATGGGAACAACGAAAGAAGAAAGGCTTAAATGGTTGGAGTTTCATAAGAAAAAGTGGGCCTTCCAGACTAAACAAAGAAATCAGCATCGGGCGAAGAAAAGTAAGACTGACGAAACCGACAGAATCGGTTGGGGAGTTATACGAAATACAAATACGTCTACCATGACTGGCTTTTTGAGACGTGCTCAAAGAAAATTGTTGGAAACTCCGTGGCAAATCATTCAGCTATCGGAAACCGGTGAACCCGGCATGTTTCGATTGTGGATACTGGTCGACACACAGTTGCATCAAGTACGTCTCGTAGTACCCCGCATATTTTACGTGAACACCCGCAAAGCAAGACCCGATCCAGGACCTAACGAGCTTTGGAAGAAAAGTTTCAAATCTTTACCACGCTCTCGCCCGGTATACAACTTGTATCAATATTCTCTGCCAGAATCTCTATTTCAAGAGCATAGTCGGGAGCTCCTGGAGGACTTAAATAAACCAGAAATTGAAGGAATCTACGAGACACAAATGTCATTGGAATTTCGGGCCATATTGCAGCTGGGATGCGTATGTATAGTCGATCCGCGTGCTGCGCGTAAAGTGGCAGATGGAGCCGATACCTTTACTCTGGATCAATTGGAATACAAGAGTATCGCTTTTCATCCTTATCTCAAGCGAACCGAATCGATCAACTACATATTTCTCTATCATCATTGGAGTTCAAATCGTCAAAGAGCACTATGGGGCTTATTCTTAAGCGCCAGCAGGAGGGCTCACATATTCGTCTTAGATTCAGTCGCTTCCAATCAACTACCGAACATGAATACATTATACACGAACCAACGTAAAGCAATATTAGAAACAAATGGCGAAGACAGTATAAGCGGATTGCCTGAAATTATGCAGTTTATGATACAAGCTGAAACAAACTTTCAACATGTGTGTCGTACGTTGCAAGCAGCTTTAACGACATATAAGAACGAAAAGCACGGTGCTACAATTATTATTAATCAAACTGCTCTCGACAAGACTATGTTAACTACCGAAATGCCACTTCTCAATGATTTTCCTCTCGTCAGTACGCACGTGCGAGACGTTGAGAACCTGTACAGCACGTTAGAATGGCAGAAGATCGGCGCGAAAATGATGATCAATCACTACCTGAAGAGTCAACAGATCATCGAATTAATCGCAGAACAATGCCGGTACTTCCACGCACCTATCGGCAACATATCCACGGATACTTCACTCTTTGGTGCCGATTTATTTTACGCTAGAAATTTGTACAGAAATAATTTTGTCCTATGGTGCTCGCCCACGGAGAAACCCGATTTAGGTGGCAGCGAGAATGACGATAACAGGCTACTGACAGACTTTGAGGAGAGTTCGAGCTGCGCTGCGAACAATTCAGGCACATATTCTAGTGTTTGCGTTCAGTTGGAAGTAGATTATTTAGCAGTCAGTGCACTGTTGCAATACAATCATATTCACGATATAGATGGAACTAGCACGTTTGTAGCGTTTCACAATCAACAGCGTCCATCCGTCCAAGTCAGTTTTATACATCTATCGAAAATTATTTAAAATTTGTTTAAAAAAATACACTAAATTAATTAACAATACTTTTTAAAAATTCATTTGCAATAATTTCTCTAAATTGACAATATATTGTAACTATATGAATCATATTAAATTATTCAATAGGACATGGCAATGGGTAGTGATGCTGCAACAGTTATTCCTAGCTATGACGAAATCACTTTATGCAATCCGGCGTTTAAAATATTGCGAAACATGGTAAACACATGGTTGCTTGATGTCTCTCTGTATAAAAATGCATTCGCGGATTACCAATTGATCCATTTCTATCGGTACGCTATTATTATTTGTATTGTTATTAATTATATTACTTAATTATATATTATATGTATATGTTGCATGCACATATTCGTATGATTCCAGATGGCTGAGATCTTCAAATGCTTTGCTTTATGATCCTGCTCTACGCCGTACTCTACATACTTATATGAAAAAATTATATATACAATTAATAGCACAATTCAAAACGTTAGGTTGTATTATAGTTTTTGCAAACTTTAATAAGATTATTGTATGCACGAAGAAAAGATCTGTGAGCGATGCTTTAGGCTATATAGAGTTTGTTGTTCAAACTATACAAAACAAAGAGCTATTTCACAGTATTGATATTTCTTGTGAACAATGTTGGGAATACCTAGTATG
Organism: Mycetomoellerius zeteki; assembly: GCF_001594055.1. Classification (NCBI taxonomy): domain Eukaryota; kingdom Metazoa; phylum Arthropoda; class Insecta; order Hymenoptera; family Formicidae; genus Mycetomoellerius; species Mycetomoellerius zeteki. The sequence goes on along the minus strand of NW_017256836.1, from coordinate 800,940 downwards.
GCTTGACTTGGTATGATTCATCAATTATTTGATTAATGAAATGTTTTGTGTAACATTTTGATTATATATTTGATTTTTTCGACAGCACAATCACGCTGGTATTAAAGGACAGTCACCTAAAGATGATGCAGGAGATGATGAAAATACTGAAAATGATGATGATGACACGGTAAAAGAATAAGCATATTTATAAACATTTGTAGAAATTGTACTGATGCTTTGATAATATTTTTCTACTTATTGAATTATTTTTATTTAGCTTCTAATTATGAATTGGAGTTTGATGGAATGCCTGCCTACGGAAGTAGGATGTCAAGCAAGTTTTAATGCTGTAGTAGCAGGATATATACGTGCAGTATATCAGTGTATGATTGAGAATGAAACCAATAACACTGTAAGACCGAGAAGAAGACAAAGCCAAAGTCAATCATTTATAGCACCACTTGGTTTAGGTGCATTGGAAAATACAGCCGAGTTTGCAAAAAAATTGATATCAGGAGAAATATCTCAAAGATTATTCAAGTATATATTTATCTATTTTACAGTCTCTAAAATTAATATGAAGCTTTATATAAAGGGAATGAAATCAATTTAATATTGATATTTTGTGCTTGGAAAAATCGATAGTTTGAAAGGCATATTGTTTATTATTTGCAGAATTACTCAAAAGATACATCAGAATTTGACGGAAAAGACATTAACTCTCGAGGAATATCCTAATTTGGATATGAATGGAAAAGAAAATATAAAAATCAATCCTGCACTTGAATTAATCAAAGCAGTATGCAAGGTAACGTTACTTACATAAATATTTCAACAATATTTGAATTGTTTGAGATATTAAAGATTATCTGTGAAAATTTCAGGTTTTATCTCTGGATAAAGAGGTAGAACATGAGGTTTATAACTTAAAAGCAAATCTTTTACGACTAATTGGAGTCGGTAGTTATAGTGATAATGTTGAGTGGAAGGAACCGTGTATTTCTCTTGTTTTACCACAAGTTATATGCAAAGTATGCAATCGCACGAGAGATATTGATCTTTGTAAAGATGAATATTTCACCAATGAAAATAACAAGTACGTTAAAAATGAAAATAATCCGATATTTAGATAAAGGTGTATATATATATATATATATATACGCTAAAGTATATTATTATTATTATTGTAGGTTCATGTGGAAATGTTCTAACTGTGATGCATCTTACGAGAATACAGAAATAGAATTTTCATTGATTGATAAATTGAATCGTAAAAGTATGGCTTACGTATTGCAAGATTTACAATGTCGAAAGTGTGAGGAAATCAAACGAGAAAACATGAACTTGTTATGTTCTTGCTCAGGCGAATACGATAATTTAATCTCGCGAGACGAAGTTACAAGCTATGTAAATATATGTAAATCTATAGCCACGAAATGTAAAATGAATATTTTAGCAGAGATAGTAGATAACACGAAACTTTTTACGAGTTAGTAACTAAATCAAGGTTTTCTCTCTTTATGATAATTTATCACTAAATGTATTAATTTGTTTTGTTTTGGACTGTTTAGGTTAAAAAAACATTAAAATAATTTATAGCTATATATATTTTTAAGATGACTTACTTAATATTTAATAGTTCAACAGTACATGAATGTCCTATGATATATATTGATACATACATGTTCACTTTTTAACACCCACATCCACAGGTGGATCTGAAATATACGTTAAATTGTTTCGCTATATGTCGATATATTTACATGCAAGCAAAATTGTAATAACTTTTCAATTTAAAACAAATATCTATCTTTCAGACAGATATTTGTTTTATAAGTAACTTACCAACAAATTTGAACTGAGGAAATTGTATCATATCTACTCCTGGACCACCACCATATTGCATGTTAAGTTTTTCTAATTCAGAATCCCGTTCTCTTGTAATTTCCGGACTAGGATCAACTAATTTCCCACCTCTTTAAGTTTAAGAAAAATTTTTATAGCATTTAACATTCTTCATTTTAGACATCTTATCTTGATATAACATAAAAATACATTAGTTCAATATTTAATGAATCTGATTTATTAATTCCATCTAATTATTAATATTTTGCAGCTATGTAAAATATTTTTTTAACTCTTCTAATTTTATTTTTAACAAATATATTCAAGTTATTATTTTAATTAATAGTTGTCTTTCCTAAACGGAACAATACAACAATGAACAAACAGAAATAAAATGAACATAGGCAGTTCTTTTAGTTTCTTTTACAATAAAAATTTAATTATATTCTTTATCTAAGTATAAAATTTTTTGCAAAAATATTTCCCCTAAAAATTAAAAAAATTTGGAAAAGTATACTTACGCGCTTTTTGATTTGTATTCCCGAAGTTTGTCAAGGAAGATCTGCTGTATAGGATCAACTGCTTTCTGCAAAGCAGGAACGTTGGTACTGATGTTACGTTTAATAGCTTTCGGCACACTAATGAGACGTGACCTCAGCATGATTGTCTAAAAAATAGACACAATTTTGGGGAAGAATTCTGTATCTTATATATTTTTATCGTCAACAAGTAATTTTCCTTTTTTGCACAACAAGCATAAATTATCCAAATAACCTCTCAATTACAAATCGAGATAATCACAAATTCTGAATTATAATTTTTTAAATATTTTATTGAATTTCGTTAGAATGAAAATTAATAATTTTTCGGATGTCTCTTACGTAATAAATGCAATAACATTTGTTGGTTAGACCCATTCAGAATAAGTTAAAACGATTCGAATATACATTCGTCAATTCATAAATGAACAGACGATAATACATTTAAATATTACACATTACGTGTGTACGTTAATAAACAGTTAATGTATTTACTTTTATGTTTAGCACGTACACACAACTCCAAATTTTCTTCGCAAGACAGTCACTGACAATGTAACAATTCTAAATAACAGAAGCCAATAGCTCTGAGCGCTCTGAGGCCATCTGAGGCTGAGCAGAGAGAAACCTGAGAGAGGACGTGAGGGTGAGGCTGATGCTGGATTCACACTGCATCCGATTTTCGTCGTACGACGCTCTACAACCAATCAGAAAATAGGATTCCGATGAATTTTGCTCGTAATATCGGAATCCTGTTTTCGGATGCAGTGTGAATCCAGCAATAGGCATTAAAGGCCGGTATACATAAGGTGCGTTCAGGGAGATGCTATTAGCGCTATTGTGTCATTCTATCCTTGTTTTACATTTAATAAACAACGAAGATAGAATGACAAAAATAGCGCTATTAACGTCTCCCCGAACGCACCAATAGTCTGTTCTTATTTTCTGTTTCAATGCTGCCAGTTACTTTCGTGGATAGAAAAGGAATTGACAACACTGCGATGCGATGTAGGGGAAGATGGCGCGGACAGGATTTCCGGCGGTGGAGACGGTGGAGTCACGTCACAGAGGTCACAGGTGGAGTGCCTCGAGTTAATCCGGTCGGTCGAACTGAGCTATCGAGTGGATTGACGTTGAGTTGAATCGATGTGTGACAAATTTAACAGAACATCGGCATGACGGACGTAGACGTAGTGGTGCTGGACGATCCTGTCCAGAAGGAGGAAGTGGCGGCGCACTTCCAGGCACCGGCGATCCAGCACAATCCGGATGGCTGGGGTCCCTGCGAATTGCCGGATCAGTTTAAGGACATTCCTTACCAGCCATTTTCGAAAGGCGACAGATTGGGCAAGGTGTGTTGCGAGGCTTATTCGATCTTTATTTTCGTCTCACAAACCGCGCTTACCTATCGGTTTGCTCTTTTCCGCAGATCTCCGATTGGACTACGCCTGCTTTCCAGGACAAGAAGTTCCCAAGTACGTATTTCGCTTTGCCGACCGCTCATGTGCACTTAACCTCAAAAATCGGGAGACTTTGGTCTCGAAGATTCGGTCGGGAACCTCGTTGGCATTTTTGCGCCATGTATGTTGTCTTTAAACGAAGACGGCAGATTTTATTTGAGTTAATTCTAAGACTGAATCTGAAGCAAGGTTTGACAGATGTATATATGTTAAATGCTTGACAGATCGAATTCTGATTAATATATACAGGGTGGAGAGAAAGATTGTGGCATGACTTTGCAGGATGATACTACAGGTCAAGGTGAACATAAAAGGTCCTATGAACATAGGTCCGGAAGTGCCTTATTTTCGAAATACTCGCCATACAAAAATAAAATCTGTGTTGGTCGATTAGGACATCGTCTGTTCGGAAAACGTGTTTGGTACATACGGCAAGCCTCTACGCAGTTACCACGGGCCTTTCCGTACAACAAATGCATGTCTGCATACTCCGCATTACTAAACATCTTTACAAGATGCAATTAACTGTTTTACACCACTTATCGGAAAACGTTCTGCGCTTTCGAATAAGTACCTTTCGCATATTGTTTACACCAAGGCACACGCCTGACCTTTGTTTACAATATCTCACGTTGAGCACCTCTTGTAAAAGTCACTCGTTCCAAATAAACCTGTTGATCTCACCAACACAGATTTTATTTTTGTATGGCGCGTATTTCGAAAATAAGGCACTTCCGGACCTATGTTCATAGGACCTTTTATGTTCACCTTGACCTGTAGTACCATCCTGCAAAGTTATGCCACAACTTTTTTCTCCACCCTGTATATATATATATATAGAACTATTTTATTAAATTTTAAATAGGTAAATAATTTTTTTGTCATACGAAATATGAATCTGATAGAAATGATATTTTTGATAGACATATTTTGATATAACAATTGATAATCATTTTTTAGAAATTTGTGTCTTGATCAAAATTCTGTCAAATGGAATAGATTATTTGTCATTATTATTAATAATTTTTGGTATCTTTCCTCTTTCTCTTCAAAGTTTTCTCTATTTTGAAGAAAAAAAGAGTAAAGATAAATAGTATAAAGGTTTAATTGAACAGATTTTAGATCTAATGTAATTTATTATTAACTAGCTTATATATATATGTATAGAGAAAAGGTCCTTATTATGAGATATCGAATTCATTTTGGGTAAATGCTAGAAGTCTATAAGCAGAATAAAAAAAATGATAGATCATTTAGAAAGGAATTTAATAAGCTTTAAGATGACGTTACCTAAAATTTAATTCAAATTCCATTTTTTTTAAATTAAAGAAATGTAAAAAGTGAGCAAAACGCAAAATGAAAAAATTGTGCTCCTAATATGAGATGTCCCAAAAAATCGATAGTAAAATGGAAAGTATATCAATATTGCAATTAAAAAACTTTATATAATGTTTCTAAAATACGAACAAACATAGCCAGCGTGCGCGAAAAATGAGCATACAATAGATTATACTTAGAACTTGTTTTCAGGTAGTTGGAATCAAGCATCGCAGATATAGGCACTCGACATTCATTCCGATTGTCTTTTTTATTATTGTACAATAACATTTATACTTTAGCAACGATTTTTACTATACATATAACATAGGAGCATTCCTAATATTTCATATTAGGAATACCCTGGGTATCTCATATTACGATTTCCACGCTTTATAGCTTTACGATCATCAAATCTAACTTCTATAATTAAACAATTTAACATATTCCGTATTTTTCTATTAGTACGACCTTACTCTATCGCTACATGAAGATTTTATTGCCAAATATTTATTTATTAAATAATAAACAAGGTTTAAATGCTCATCTCAATAAAACTTGAAGACATCCAAATTCTAAAATCTTGTTTTACAATAACTACAGGCATGATCTAATAATGAACTTTTTACTAAATATTTTTCAATCCAAGAGCAATAAATTCATAGTGGAACCAATAGATAGCGTTTATTAGTTTAGCAGAAACGCTGCTATCTCATATTAAGCGCCTATCTCATAATAGGGGACTTTCCTCTATATATATATATAAAAGATATAACTATTGAAAGATTTATTAATGTAGCTTGTTTCTTATATTACATATGAAAAAATAAAAATTCATTGATATATTATAGTTACATATATATAAAATTAATGTCTTAACTGTTTTTATAGACAAATATACATCGCAGTTTGGTTCAGGCAGTCAATATGCCTATTATCACGATGAAGATGAAACCACCTTCCATTTGGTGGATACCACCCGTGTACAGAAGCCGCCATATCAACGTGGCCGTTTCCGTCACAATCAGCGCAACTTGCGTGGTCGCGGTGGTCAGCGTGGTGGGTTGAGCCAGATGCAACAGCTAGGAAAGCTCAAATTGCGAGAACGGGAGCGTAAGGGACAAGCAAAGCGTTGGGGTAGACAGCAGGGTCTGCGCAACCATAAGAATCAGCCGCCTATCAAGATCCGAGACGCTTCTGTAACGGTGCGACCTGACTGGATAACTATCGAAGAAATGGACTTTCCCCGATTGGCTAAACTTTCGTTGCCTGGCGTGAAAGATGGCGAAGATATATCATGCTGCGGCTCGCTTGAATATTATGACAAAACGTACGATCGCGTGAACGTCAAGAGCGAGAAGCCGCTGCAGAGAATTGATCGTATTTTCCACACGGTCACAACTACCGATGATCCAATAGTTCGAAAATTATCGAAAACTGAGGGCAATGTATATGCTACTGATGCAATCTTGGCTACTATCATGTGCTGTACACGTAGCAATTATTCGTGGGACATTGTCATTGAAAAGATTGGTGACAAATTGTTCTTTGATAAACGAGATAACACCGAATTTGATCTGTTGACTGTAAACGAGACTAGCGTCGAGCCGCCACAGGACGACGGCAATTCGCTGAATTCACCCAGAAATTTGGCCCTCGAGGCGACTTTCATCAATCACAATTTCTCACAGCAGGTACTCAAATCAAATGAAACACGATACAAGTTCGAAGAAGGCAATCCATTCATTGCAGAGGAAGAGGAGAGCGATGTGGCTAGTGTGGCTTATCGTTATCGTAAATGGGATCTTAACAATGGCATAGTACTTGTCGCTCGATGCGAGCACGATGCTGTGATGCAAGGTCCAAACAATGAAAACCAATTCCTGACGATCAAAGCTTTGAACGAATGGGATTCGAAACTAGCTAATGGAGTCGAGTGGCGTCAGAAGCTAGACACGCAACGTGGCGCGGTTTTGGCTAACGAATTGCGCAATAACGCCTGTAAACTCGCCAAATGGACGGTTCAGGCGTTACTAGCCGGTTCGGATCAGCTGAAATTTGGATATGTATCACGCGCCATAGTGCGAGATTCAAGCAAACACGTGATTCTCGGTACTCAGCAGTACAAACCGAATGAATTTGCGACGCAAATTAATTTGAACATGGACAACGCGTGGGGCATTCTAAGATGTATTATTGACATTTGCATGAAGCAGAAGGATGGCAAATATTTGATAATGAAGGATCCAAACAAGCCTATGATTCGATTATACGATATTCCTGATAATACCTTTGAAAGCGAGGGCGAAGAAGATGAGGATGATGATGAGCCTGTTAATGATGCGTTTCAAAGTTAACAGCCTTCATTAATTACGCTTATGCCCACCATTGATCAGTAATAGATTGCTTTTAAGACATTTTTGTGGAAACAAGAGTATTATAAAGAAAATAAATGAGAAGATTTCAATATTTGATTTATGGAATTTTATTACTCAAATACTTTTGGATATAATTAATTAATAGAAATTCAGATACTTTTTGATTATTAGATATATGTATGAAAATTTTATCTAGGGACAAATTTCAAGATATAATTATTTAGTATTTATTCAAACTGTAATGTGACTTTATTATATATGTATAACAATACAGTAAAACAATACATTTTCTAATTTATTTTTTTAATTTATAATTTGTATTTTTAGCAAATTTTGAAAAAGAATTATATATACTATTATCAATATCAAGAGTTCAATCATTAAAAATATTTTATTTAATATAGATATATTTCAGATATATAGGTATATACGTTAAAGTAAATATTTCATACTTTAATAAGGTTTCTTAATTTATTACTTTTAAAAAACTTTGTGAAAAATTTAAATTGTTACTTGAGAATCAAATTCCTTGATGACATACTTTAATTTACGAATAGCATTTTGGACCATCGTATCATCAATATCACAACAAAGAACAATTCTAAGCGAATTTTCCGTGATAGCCAGACATTTGATTATAATTTTATCGTCTTCTTCGGGATCATCCAGTTTGTTGTCGTTCTCTTGATGGAGCCTCTTCATGAGAGTCCCGGCGGAAATGCCGCTGTCGGTATTCACATTCACGAATACCATGTTGGTATGCACGGTCTTCATATTTACACTAAATATTTTAGAATTTAACTTATTGATTGCCTCCGCGATGATCAATGCTCTTCTGTGATCCTCCACTAGTCGTGGTATTGCCTCCAGAGCGACGAGTCCGGCTGCCGCGATCACACCGACCTGTCGCATCCCGCCACCTAGCACCTTGCGCCTTCTTCTCGCGTTAGCGATGAAGCTCTTGCTTCCGCAGAGTATGGATCCGACAGGAGCACCCAATCCTTTGCTCAAGCAAAAAGAAACCGAATCAAATGGAGCGGCTATATCCTTCGCCGAGATCTTCGACGCAATCGAGGCATTCCACAGTCGAGCGCCATCCAAATGCATCTTAAGATTATGCTTTTTCGCTATTACCGCCAATTTTTCGATCCATGATTGAGGTACGATCTTTCCGTTTAATGTGTTTTCTACCATGATCAGCTTCGAGACCGGTTCGTGTATTCGACCCGAGCGAATCGCGCTCTCGAGGCCCTTTAGATCGAACGTACCATCGTCGTTGTTGGACAAGATGTGGAAACTCGCACCAGCTATCTGCGCCGCACCGGCCTGTTCATGAAGAAACACATGCGATTGATTTCCACAGTACACTTCGCTGCCACGCACATCGCAATGATTCATAACTGGAAGGAGAGAAAAGACGATTAGCATAAAATTTTCTTTAAATACGTTTATGTCTGTATTACATTACACATTGGAGATTAAGGATTGCAAATTGTGAGGAATAGAATTCAGTCAATCAGAACAAAACGGATTAAAATTAAAATTATCTAATTGGTCGAATTCTAATCTTTAATTCGCAATCCTCAATCTTCAATGCGTAGTGTGACACGGGTATTAGGGAAATTTTTTCTAATGTGATGGATTTCATTTAGAATCTTAACAAAAGTAGAAGTCAATTTTATAATTACAATCTGAAAAGATCCTTCCCCACATTTTTCATAATCAATTAAATAAATAAAAATAAATTCGTTAATCTTTTATCTTGATTTCAAAAGATGCGAGATATTTAAGCTCTTACCAGCGATCAAATTTCCCATCGTACCAGAGCTAACAAAAAGCGCATCTTCCTTTCCAAGTAACGTCGCAGCCTTTTTTTGTAATTCTAAAAAAAATGTAAACTTATCAACCAATAATATATAAAAGTAAATAAAATATAGTATAACTATAATATATTAAAACATAAAAATGAGAGAATAAAAAGAGAAAATTATTATAAAAATTTGGTATTTTAAACAGGACATACAAACTAGCAAGTTTCGATTTGAGAGAAAGAAGTATAATTTTTTTTAAGAAATAAAATAAATTACGTGAAGCCTGAAAAAAAGTGGTTTTAGATAGGAAAATAAAGCCGGCAGTACAGGATTGTTTTCCTACTGGATTGCTAGATAGATTAGATTGCCACCGTGTTGACTACGATGCTAGCATTATCAGCTAACATTTATATTTTTTTTATTACATGATTACACACACGATTTAATGGACTTTTCGATTTAATATCTAAAATCGAATTTTTTTCGCTACCTTTTACTGTAGGATCTTCCTCAAAGACATCATCTCCAACTTGCGCTTCATACATAGCTTTTCTCATTGTCTCGGTTGGCTTCGTAAGCGTGTCGCTTCGTAGATCGACGATAATGGCCTAGTAATCATACACTTAACTTAGAATGATCTCCACGAAACATAACGTAAAATTGAATGAAATTCTACTGCCTCTCTGGTATAGGAAATGTTTCAAGGACGTAGATTTCTGTTAGGGGAAAATAATTGTGTTACACTCTGTACACAATTAATTCCCCATGCGTGCGATAAGGATGACATAATCAATACATGCTTTCATGGACGTTATCATTCAAATTATATAGGACTTATAGGATAACAATGGATAATAATGAATATAAATTCACACCGCCGGTTAATTTTATAATATTATATTAATCTATGAGACCAGATAGAACATAGAATTATAATGACATTGTAAGACACACATTATGACTTTGTGTCACTGATAAGCGGGAACTCGGACCGAAAAATTTCGTTCCGGATAACAATCCGAGGCTAAATTCAACTTTTGGATCCAGTTCTTTTACCGTAACGGTTATCGGTTTCGTTTGGATTTGGATTTGGTCCTCTTACAGTTTCGATTTTCGATAATTATATACTCATAATAACGATCACCGTTATCATTAAAGGAACTGAAACCGATACCGAAATTGAAAGTTGGGTATCCTCGGACCATAATGGTAACCAGCCGAAATTTTAATGTATCCATAATGTAATTTCGAGTCCCTGCTTATAAACAAATGTATAAATGCCAAACAAAGTCATGATGATGTCTTTATGGTACCATTATAATACTATGTTTTAAATATTATTACATATTAATATGACTTCACTTACGAAAGATCAAATAGACGTAGTGAAAGAACCGGACACTGTTTTTTTTTTTTACTTACATTATTCTGCTTCGCATAATCATCAATGCCTTCATTTACTGCTCCGTACGACATCCTCTTGGCCGTTACTGATTGTGTTCGACGCTGATCGACGTATGTTGAACTAACTGAGTTTGCTTTCGTGAGACACCGCGCTTATATATGACTTTGTACTTATCTGCTGATATCTACATTCGTAGTAATGTCATGATGTAAACGGAAGAAAAAACTTTAAGCTAATCGTTTACATACAATATTTATGATGTATTCACATATTAATAGAACGATATTAATAGAACGATAAAACGGAAATTGTTAAAAGAGGAATAAAAGAAGCATAATTATTATATTTTATAAACGTAGTAACGACGGAATTGTTCACGTCCAAAAAATCATATAAGTTGATAAAAGTTTATGCAGATTTTCGATAAGGTGGTAAGGCGAAAAGACAGAAGAGAATGTCGAGAATTCCATTTTTATTCTAGAATATTTTTGACATCGACTTGAATTCAAATTAACAGCTAATTTATTTTAAATGTAAAATTAATTTATATAAAACTTGAAATATTTTACGTTTATTATTATATTAAATAATTAAATTAAATACAACGGTTAACATCATACATATAATATTCTCTGTATCATGACGATTTCAAATTTGTATTTAGAAATTATGTAGAATACACAGAGAGAAAAATGTTTGGTATTTGTAACTATAATTATATATTACTATAATTATGATTATTACTGCTATAATAATAATAACAGTAACTATAT
>NW_017256836.1:786908-789241 GCF_001594055.1 Mycetomoellerius zeteki | reverse complement strand
GGTATAGCAACCAAAAGCAACCGCGGTTGAGGCTATCTTCATTTTCAGGGATCAGAAGACAAAGATAGCCCCAACCGCGGTTGTTTTTGGTTGCTATACCAGAAGCACGCCAAAAATCGCCTATAATAGTGTAAATTTTGTTCGATATTCACAGTTGATTATTCGAGATAATTTCTACGATAAGAGTATTATAGCGGTAAGATATTATCACTTTGATGTCAATATTTGTGTGAAAATGCAAAAATGCTAAAGATAAAAAGATCAGCAGGTATTAAACACTTGACTCGCTTCTTCTTTTACCATCTTAGCCATACCCAAATAGAACAACAAATCACGATAACGTCAAAATGACATTAAAATGAATCGGAAATGATTGAAAAATGACTTAATAATTTTGGAGTCATTTTTACATCATTTTGATATTATAGTGACTTGTTGTTCTGCTTGGGTAAGTATATAGCACATTTATTTTATTTTCTTGGAAAAAGCAGTAATATAAAAGAAGGATTTTAAAAGTATTAAATTTGTTTCTAAAAATAAATATTTTTCAATAAAACTTTAATTTATTTTTCGTTAGATATACAACATTTAATTACGTTAATTAATGGAAATACTACGATCGCTAAGAGGAGAAAACGTATTCCGATGGATTCAAAACGACCAATAATTTAATGAAAAAAATGCGTAACTCGAATAAATGTTTTAAGTTAATATAAATAATATTTGTTAAGATCACAGATTAATTATTGTTAAAAACTTTGAAAAATATTCTGCACTCAGCGACTGTGCCAATGCAACTGGCGAGCAGTGTTGGACAGGTCTGACATCACATGGATTAACATAGTTCGTTTTTTATTTATTTCTGCACTTGACTGCACTAGAACTCGCTATCTTTCGCGCCAAATATCAAACATGATATACCTATCTCACTTTAAGTTCTAAAAGTGTACACTAGTTCAGTAAACAGACTTATAAATAGTACAACATGAAGTAACGTGAAGCAACGTTCTCTAAGGACGCATCGATGACTGAAAATTCTTCGTGTCTGATTAAATTTAGCTTGAGTAATCAACAATAAAAGTGATTTTGACCAAGTTCTATTGATTTATCAAGTGATATTTACGATATTTTAACATAGATAGAATTAATTATTCTTTGTTTGAAATATGTGAAAAGAAAGATTAAAAATATAGGGCGGTACTCATACTCGATTCTTATATTCGCAAGGCCGTCTAAAGATTAAGATTGAAGATTCAAAGATTGAAATTTAAGCAATCAAAACAATAGGAGTTAAAATTCCTTTGTCCTCACTGGTCTAATTTTAATTTTCAATCTTCGATCTCAATCTTCAATGCGTAATCTGATTCCAGTCTAATTCCGGATCTACAATAGATGTTTTAAAACTTAAGGCACTATAGATGGGAGTATTCCTATCCGCTATTTTGGTGTCAAATCAATGCCATTACAGCGAGTGTTACAATGCTGATCGAAAGTCGTCGCATTTAATCCAAAATGTATTTTTCCATTTAAAAAAAAAGACATTCACACAAACACGAAAATAATTAATTTCTGTGTCAGAATAGAAATTTGTTCTTTTTATCTGCAAATATTTATGTCTCAGAAAGATAACTCTCAAGACGTTATTTTCTTGTTGCAGAAATAAATCGTATAAGGGCATAAGTTTTCGCATTTAAAAAATGCCTGGCTGTGCCGCAGTTAATTGCAGTAATCGGGTTGACAAGGGCTATAGGCTCTTCTTTTTCCGGAAGGGTAAACGTGGGACAAAATGGGTTGACAATATGCGACGAGATAAGTGGACACTGACCACCTTTTCGCGATTGTGTGAGATAAGTATCACAAAATAAGGATATAATTTTTTTTATCATATCACACAATGGCCTAATACTCAACGCTAATATTTTTTTGTTTGTTTCAAGGTACATTTTGAAGATTCCCAATTCGAAGCCCACCGCATTGATGGCTAGAGAAAACTTAAACCGAATGCAGTCCCAACGCTTTTCGATGTCCCCACCCCCCCGCCACGAATCAACCCACCTAGACGAAAATCACTGTACAAAGTTATTTTCGACAAAAATTAACCACATTTTTTTAACCTATCACTGTCAAGATTAATATTTTTCGCTCCTTTCAGAATCGTGATGAAAACGCAATGCCTGCTCAAGTAGCAATAGTCGGTAGTTTTGACCGACCGGTGCTTCAAGAATTGGTAATTTTTAATATATCTTGATAGGTTAAAAAAATGTGATTAATTTTTGTCGAAAGTAACCTTGTACAGTGATTTTCGTCTAGGTGAGTTGATTCGTGGCGGGGGG
>NW_017256836.1:734170-786039 GCF_001594055.1 Mycetomoellerius zeteki | reverse complement strand
ATGGAGTTACTGGGGAACTTACTGATTTCGCGCATGCGCACTCCATTTTTGCCAACATAAAATCAGGAGAGTTGCGCTACTGTATATACTGTGCCAGTGCTGCGAATTCCGGGCCGCTTGCAGCACGCGATCAGCGCCACCGGTCGGCGGCCTGGCGCAACTGATGGCAACACAAGCACGAGCCCATGTCCGTGTGATTGGTAATTAGAAGCGTGCCGACTATACTCTGACCTTTTCGCACTCGTTCAGAGTATAGTCGGCACGCTTCCAACTACCAAGTCACACGGACACGGGCTCGTGCTTGTGTTGCCATCGGTTGCGCCAGGCCGCCGACCGGTGGCGCTGATCGCGTGCTGCTAGCGGCCCGGAATTCGCATCACTGGTTGGGACTGCATTCGATTTAAGTTTTCTCCAGCCATCAATGCGGTGGGTTTCGAATTGGGAATCTTCAAAATGTACCTTGAAACAAAAAAAAATATTATTAGCGTTGAGTATTAGACCATTGTATGATATGATAAAAAAATTATATCCTTATTTTAATACTTACCTCACACAATCGCGAAGAGGTGGTCGGTGTCCACTTATCTCGTCGCACATGTCAACCCATTTTGCCTCACGTTTATCCTTCGGGAACGAGAAGAACCTATAACCTTTGTCAACCCGATTACTGCAATTAACTGCGGCACAGACAGGCATTTTTTAAATGCGAATACTTATGCCCTTATACGATTTATTTCTGCAACAAGAAAATAACGTTTTGAGGGTTATTTTTCTGAGATATAAATATTTGCAGATAAAAAGAACAAATTTCTATTCTGACACAGAAATTAATTATTTTCGTGTTTGTGTGGATGTCTTTTTTTTTAAATGGAAAAATACATACTTTTTGGATTAAATGCGGCAACTTTCGATTAGCATTGTAACACTCACTGTAGTAACACTCGCTATAGTGGCACTAATTTGGCACGAAAATGGCGGATAGGAATACTTACATCTTTAGTGCTCTAACTTAAGCTGTAAGAAACTGACCAATGGGTGCGTTCAGCAGAACGTTTGTTTTGCAACTGTTGTAAGTTTCCTTCGCGCTAATTGGATCATACTTTTAGATCTAGAAGAATGGTCCTATCTCAGCAGACAATCATAAAACGGTTGCAAAACTGTTGAGTCTGCTGAACGCAGCCAATTACCCCGGATCTACAATAGGGTTTTAAGCCTTAAGAAATGGACGAATCATAGTCGATTATTTTTCTCGAATTCGATTGTAATTGGTCAATTTCTTATAGCTTAAGGGTGAAATCACACGGTGCGGAAAAAGACTGCGGAATAGAGAATTGCGTCATTGAAGCAACCAATCAGCGCTATTCCGAATAGCGCTGAATAGCGTTGATTGGTTGCTTCAATGACGCATTCTCTATTCCGCAGTCTTTTTCCGCACCGTGTGATTTCACCCTAAGGCACCTATTGTAGATCCGGGGTAAGAGTTAGGGCGAATTCACATTTTGACGGAAAAGTAGAAAGCGGAAAAGCAGCAGCCAATCAGAATTCGCGCTGGTAGTCGACAATTTCGGCTTTTTGTACTATTTACTACCAGCGCAAGTTGTGATTGGCCACTGCTTTTCCGCTTTCTGCTTTTCCGTCAAGGTGTGAACGCGCCCTTACGATAGGAGCATATTGGAACATGTTGGATCATGTGACGCGAACAAACCTTCTGCTGACATTAGTTAAAAGGTTAGTTGTGGTTAGTCAAATAGTTCAAAATTCAAATAAATCGAATGTTTGGAAAAATTGTTTCGCAGACAATCGATTTATTCAGCCTCGATTCGAGTTCGATAAATCGGGCCTGATTCAACCCAATTCAACCTGAAATTAAACGAAAATCCATATGTCCCTAGTGTCTAGTGAAATCGTTCGAGAGCGGAAGGAATGTCCGGATTGGGGCGTGCGAGTCGATCGAGAAAGAAGTGGGGAGCGAGAGACGAATGTGGCGCGGTGCCGCAGGCGGTCACGCTCGATGAGGATCAACGAGGATCGGCGTCGGCGGCAGTTGTGATCGGCGCGGTCGAGGCGTGAGTCGAGGAGAAGCGAAGTAAACGTGAAAGCAAAAGGGAGAAGGCAGAGAGCAATTCGCTACGAGAGAAAGAAACTCGCGTCCGCGCACAAATCGTCCGCGATTCTTGTTACATGAGTGATCTACCTTCGCCGGTGCGACAACATTTTCGAAAGCACGGAGGGCGAGTCCCGTCCGTCGGCGCGACAGTGGTAGTGGTAGTGGCGGCAGTGGTGGTGGTGTAGTATTTGATAGTGGCGGTGGTGTTCGTACCGCCGTCGCACACTCGTCGTTGATCGCGCATCGTGGCGACAGCTGGTAGCGACAGCCGTCGTCGC
Organism: Mycetomoellerius zeteki; assembly: GCF_001594055.1. NCBI lineage: Eukaryota > Metazoa > Arthropoda > Insecta > Hymenoptera > Formicidae > Mycetomoellerius > Mycetomoellerius zeteki. The sequence continues at coordinate 783,654 of NW_017256836.1, read as the reverse complement.
ACGTCGTCGCTGCCGCCGTCGTCGTCGTCGTCGTCGTCAGGCTCGACTCCGAGTCGATCGTGTCGCGTACGCGGATAGTCGCGCGGACGTTGCGCGCGCGTTCGTGGAACGAGGTAACGGATAACGTTGCGCGCGCGCGCGCACGCAAGGGACGAGAGAAAGTATAGTCGGAAACGTACAAGGGGCAGGCCCGCAGCAGCAGCAGCACCAACACCTTTGCCGCGTCGTGTTGCACGCTCGCTAAACAAAGATGGCGGACGTGGACTCGAGGGTAGACCGGTCCGATCCGGAGCTACGTATCTTGTCGGTCGACAGGAACAGCTTCAACGATCCGGCCACCCAAGCGGAATGGACGCAGAAGAAGCTGGTGTGGGTGCCACACGAGACGCAGGGCTTCGTCGCCGCCGGCATCAAGGGCGAGCGCGGCGACGAGGTCGAGGTGGAGATCGCGGAGACCGGCAAGCGCGTACTCGTCGCCAAGGACGATATACAGAAGATGAATCCGCCCAAGTTCGACAAGGTCGAGGACATGGCGGAGCTTACCTGTCTCAACGAGGCCTCTGTTCTGCATAACCTCAAGGACCGATACTACTCCGGACTGATTTACGTGAGTGTACGAGCCTCTCGGGCTCTCCTTTTATTCCTGGCGTTGCGCCTACCTCGCTTCCCGGTGCACGATTTAAGCGGCCCGTTCGTCCGATTGCTTTCAAAGCGGTATTTAAATCTTGTTTCTCTCGCCGGAGCCCCCGATGACCTTACGACGCTCGTCGCTAACCCAATTTTCCTTCTCGGTCCGTGCTGTGGATTGATTCGCCTCCGGGTTTCGGGTTCCAAGAAGTCCGAATTCGTCGAGAGACTTCCTCGAAATTCGGGAACTTGGGCATAAAACTGTAGAGATTTTAATTGTGACAAATGGTAAAAATTAAAGCTCAATGTTTATTGTATTTAGAGAATATCGGAAGAATAATCTGAATAATTCCGAAAAAATACGATAATACATTTATTTTACCATTCTTTTCTTTTGAATTCCCCTTTTTGATTTTTCGACTCAAATATAGATTCCCAGTACCATGCGGAATAACGGATCTTAAGATCCTTTTGATTACCATTCTTTTCGAGGAAGGAAATGTAAAAGAAAATAAATTTCGTTCGTTTAACGACTTGACCTGTCATTAGGAACGTTTTTAGAATGAATGGATCCGGTCCTTTTTACTGCGAATGATTCGGCACTTCTCTTTCGTTCTGTTGTTCTTTCGCGGTGTTAAGAATTGAAAGTTTGGAAGATGGTCTCGCGAATGCCGCGGCGATGCAGGTGCAAGTGCCAGATGCGTACCGGCCCTTCCACGCATCTCATAGGGCCGGTTCCTCCAACGTCGGTTAACTCTAACCTCGATTTAAAACGTTCTTCCATTCCTTCCTTTTGCCAGAATTTCGAGAAAAACCTTTCGATTTAAATCGAACTCCGAGGCCCGATGTTTTATTTTTTCATTAACTTGTAGTTAGATTTAACTTGATGGCAATGTAAAAATAGTATTTTTTTTAGCTGTGATTAATCATTAAACTGATAATTCTATAGTGAATAATTTTTAAAGTTATCGCTAAAAACCATCAATTTTGTGATTATCCATAGATAGAAATCAAGCTTGGTTTTTCATTTTCTGATTAACTTGTGGTCAATCTTACTTGATAATAATGTAAAAATTGTATTTTTCTAGCTATGGTTAATCACAAAATTGATGATTTTATAATAACTTTAAAGTTACCACTAAAAAACATCAGTCTTGCGATTAATCATAGCTAGAAATCAGGCATGGTTTTTTTATTTTCTGATTAACTTATGGTTTAGACTTAACCTTACTTGATAATAATGTAAAAATTGTATTTTTCTAGCTATGATTAATCATAAAACTGATGATTTTGTAGCAACTTTTAAAGTTACCACTACAAAACCAGTTTTGTGACTAATTATAGCTAGAATAACTTTTATAATACATTATCGTAAAGTTAAGTCTGAACTACAAGTTAACCAGAAAATGAAAAACTGAGTCTGATTGGAGTCAATCGCTTGCAAAAAAAGTCTACAAAATAATTGTTTTTAAATATGTCTTATTCGTATCTTGGAATTATAATTTCAAGAAGAACTTGAGAACTCTACTTCATCTCAAATTTATGCATTTTTGTCCGAATTTTATGGTAAAGATAAAATACAGGTAGATAAGATTTAGGAAAGAGTCCAGATTATTTGGTAAAAGAAAATAAAAAGACTTGATAAGAGTCACCGACTCCGAAATTTTCCCAGCAACTTTTCGAGAAACGGAAATTCCGTCTCTTCGGGGCGTTGGAGAATTAATATGTTCCTCGTAGCGCGAAGCACCGGTGACTCACCGCGTCCACGAGCTTGACTTCGAATTCGCGTTGGCATTATTAATTCGTGCACGTCGCCGTGAAAATTAATCGTCTCGCGAAATTACACGGAATTCTCGATTACGGTTACTAGCTACGACAGCTTCAAAATATTTACGGAGCGACACACGGTGGGAACGCGTAAGACAAAAACGACAGTGTTCCTCGTCGGTTGCTAAAGTCGGAGTTTGTCTCGTGGAAAAACACGTTTATGTTTTGGAGTTATGTAGTCTTTCGCTTTTTGCGTTTGACTATATAGATGAACGGAATAAGTAAATCAATAGTTCGAAAGTGGAACGCTATATGTTGCTCGGGTGTGGAAGAGAGGAAATTTCCATGCTGGAACATTCGTTTCTCTATATTTGCGAGAAAGATATTATATATCTTAACTATCTCGGTAGATTGTTTTAATTCCAAGTTACTGAAATGAGAATTAATAATAACTAGTCGCGTGTCTCTTTTTTGCATAGTTAAATATCAAAGGAGTAACGGTAACTCAATCCCTTGAGTTGAATAACATTTTATTACTTTTAACTTTCATATGTCTCAAAATATAAATCAAGCTGTTCCTGTGGTTAATTTTAAAGAATGTTTCAAAGAATAGTTCGAAGAATGTCCATATTGATGTATGGCTTACTTAGTAAATAATAAACTTTTAAGTCAAATTTAATGAATACATTTTCTTGTGCTAATTTGTTTAATGTGTTAATTCATTTAATGTAATTGTTCTAATTAAATTAACGACATATTGAATAGGAGCAGTGGCAACCTATAGAAATGATTAAAAATAATATAAATTGAGTATAATTTGACATTATAAATTTAACAGTGTACGATTGCAAGATATATCAATTATTTTAACACGACGATATTAAAACACTGCATACTTGACAGGCGGATTGGCAATAATTAGAATAATCCGAAGGAAATATCGTTATTTCTGTATTCTGTTATTAAGCAATAAGCGATTAAGATCGGCTACGAGTTTCTCTACCGTAAAATGTATGCATGCTTCAGACCACACCATATATCTTGATACGTTTGAAATTTTCTGAGATCATTTATCCTCTGTTTATCCAATCAGAAAAATATATTCGTCGTTGCAACCGTGCGTGATGTTGAAATAAGGATTGATGGTGACCGCGGAGAATTTATTAAAAAGGAAACCCGACATCTCGTTTATTCCCGTGTATTGCATTTTTATCGATTATCGATTCGATTTTGACTGACCGTTGGGCACGTTTTGAAAAATAGCGTCGAGATATCGGTCGGCTGTCTTATTCCAACCGATGCAATGAGCGAGAGACCGATTCTCTTTCGCTCGTCGGACTAAAGATAGCTCTTGGTTCACTACGGCTCTTGCTCGTCCTCGTCTGGAATTAATCCGCATGCGAGATATATCGGAAATGTCGGCAGACCGAAGGTGAGACGGGGACGGAAAGAAGAGAGATGTAAAGGAGAAGGAGGAACCGAAGAGAAAAATCTGTGTGAGACGCGAATGAATTCGGTCGGGAAAAGGCACGTGGCGATGATTTAAGTATCTATTTACATTTTTTTTAACAGTCAATTGCTATAAATTAGTGTTTCTGAATATTTTTTTTTTGCTTTTTTTAATAACCCGATACCACACTAAAAAGAATTATATCATACCAACAGCATTATTTTGATTGAAAATAATCTTGTTTATTTATATATATATAATAACAGTATTAATGAAACAAATAAAATTGTATTAAAGTAAGAGCATGATGTAGTTCTTTCATTAATAATTTCATTCAATGTTGTTATTATATATATATATATATATAAACTAACAAAATTATTTTTAATTAAAATAATGTTGTCGATATATCATTTTATTAGTGTATGTATAATATATTTTTTTAAATTACCATATATATATATTTTTTACATTTATTACTAAAAAATAAGCAGTTAAAAAAAAGAATTATTGCTATATTGCAAATACATCTTTAGAATGTATATATTTTATGATGTTGATACGCAATATCGGATTTTATTTAGGAAAAACGTGCATAAAAGTACGCGGTTGTGATGCAAAGCATAAGATAAGGTAATGAATTATCTTGGTATAAAAATATCGTGAAGAAAGTTGTTTTGCAAGAGATAATTACGGTGTGTGGGAAGTAAAAACGTTCGTCTCACATACCTGCACTGCAGGTCTCTGCGGGTCCAGTGTGTACGAGAGTTAATTAATATCGAGCAAAAGGCACCCACGGATTTTCATCATTAGATACCTTCACGTACACAATTATCAGATACAACCTATAAGTTCCGGATGAGAGAATGGATGAATTTCAGATCTTCTTGTGTCGAGTACTCTCTTTCTCTTCTACCTTCGTAATAAACATGAGCGAGCGGTAATGATATTCACGGTGCGTGAAGTTTCTGAAAGGAAACTTGGTCCTATGGTCAAGGACGAAATTCGTGCGGTCAGGTATTCGAGGACTACAACGTAAAAAAGACACGGACAGTGCCGAATGGTCACCGATTTCACAAGTCTCGACGTGTATCGCCTATATGTTGGGGGACGAATACGTGCAACGACACCGGCGTTTCCTTGATGCTTTTGCTTATCGCTGGTTGATAAGCCTTGCCCCACCTTGCTTGATGGTGAGTGTGTGACTCACGCAAATTTTGATTTTACTTTGAACGTGGCCGCTGATTGCGTTCCTCAACTTTGATCTCGTACTTGGAAGCAGATGTTGGCCTTTCCATCGCTTGGAAACTCATTCCTTTGAATTTCAAATATTGTCACTAATACTTCAAACATTGGTAGAAGACTATATTTAAGATGTCAGAGAAAATGAAGCAGTACGTCGCAAGTCTAAATTTTTGTAGGAATTATTATGAATCACTTATATAAATTCCGGTGATAATGTATGTGATAGATGTGCTATAAATTGTATTGGTTTGAATGATTCTTGAACTATTTATATTGATATATCGTTATAATGTAATTATTAAGAGACATTTAAAAAAAGTACATACTTTGAAAAATGAATAAAATTGAAATTGATTTTTAGATAAATTACACACTTTAGCATATAAAACAATTAAATAAAATCCTTAGCGAAATACAATAATTTTATCTACACGTGAAAGAAAAACGATATTTATGCATTTTTTAAATTGTCGAAATTATTAGAAAATATCTGCAACGTAAAATCGAAATAATAAAATTTGTCACAATGGGATTTTTTGCTTGTACTTCCTTCAGGTAAAGATTAGATTTATGTATTGTAGAGAGAGCGATATATATCGATAAAGTTTGCTCGGAACATAAAGAATAATTGTACGTGGAACAGATATTGATTGTTTCAATGAAAAAAAATGTGTTTTTATGTTTTCCTGCTGTGATTTCTTTTGTACTATCGTATCATAATTTTTATGTTTCCACCCTGCTGCCAAGAAAGTATTCGATAGTCGTATTCGATAAGATAGCGAATCGTGCAGCTGTTCTCACAGGCGTTGAACGAACGATGTAACTTGTAATTTTATATGCCGCATTAAAGAGGCGCCTTTGCTAGCCAGATGACGAATGTCTTCTCTTAAAACGAAAAGTCGATTACAATCAATGCGTTTATTACTCAGACATTTTACGTAGGTCGTAAAACAACCCGAAAATAATCATAATCGATGCGTTTAATATCTTTGGCTCAAAGGAAATATATGATTTATTAAGCATCCTGTACATGGGCAATTTTGTGTCGAGAGAAATGATGCCATAACGGCCAGTTGGAGCCAGAACGGGTTTAAATTTGATCGCAAAGGCAAAGTTTTTATCGCCCTCGTAAGAAGCGCGTGTTTAATTCGTTGTGTATCATCTCGCTAGCTCTTAATGAATTTGTCATGCTATAACCGGGCGGATGTGTTAGGGATTTAGCTGAAATTTGCGTCAGAAATTCCATCGGGCTTCGTCATAACTCTCTTGTCGGTTCATGCGAGCGTATGTTTGGACAAGAGACGCTCAGAATTTCAACCGGTATCGTCGACATTCGATGTTACGAGCGTTATCGCATCGGGAATAAATTACACAGTACAGAAGACGAAATCGCGATCTAAAACTGTTTGCTCGGTAAACTCATACGATTGAAATTTTGCTATCCCATCGTTCCCTATCTCGGTGTACCAGACCGTGCAAATCGGAGCAGCGAATGGTCGAGACACGTCGTTTGTTCCGAAAAGAATTATTGACGCTAACTTAAAGATATACGAATTAAATGCTCGATGTAATTTATTGAAAATCGCGACGCAGTGTCATATGCAGAAATGCAGTCTTCTATTTTCGCTGACAAACTTTATTTTTTCATTATTTTTGCAACGTAAACGAAATTTTGATACAAATAACGCGAGGCAACCTGAATAATAATATAATTGTCCTTTCCTCGTTATTTATTTTTTCTCTAAACTTTTAGAATGAGAGTCGATGCTCGTCGTGACTCACGCGTGACTGATTCGGTAAACGTGAAGGTAGACAGAGTCCGATGACGGTCTCCGAGGAGAAGGTAAGAAAGCGATAGCGCGAGAGAGGTAAAGTGACAGAGAGTATGAGGAAAGGGAGAGTATCGGGGTGAAGGCGGAGGAAGGTTGGAATATTCGTTGGGAGGCCGATCTTGAGACGCCATCTTAGTGGTTTGACAGAGTCACCTTGGCGAAATATGGCTTACCGTTGCAAACCTGCGAATTTCTTATCCGCCGATGAGTCGGCGAATCCTTAAAAAACGATTGAATATTAAATTTATTTCCGTATCGGTGATATTTCCGTATCGGAATAATATCAAAATATAACGTTTTCACATTTTTAAAAATTTCAATTTTACAGAGATGGTAATTATTTTACGTCTGTCAAATAGATGATTATTGTACACACCCCTACGATCCATTGAATTGTTGAAAGATTACATTGTAGAGACACTTTTCTTTTATATTATTTCTTTGATTTTTATTTTTCTCGCAAAATTTTTTGTTCTAATCATTGCAATGAAAAAGATCGTTATTGATTCATCAATTTTTCCACTTTCAATATTTTATATTTTCGTAACCGAGTCATAACTCGAAGTTCTATTAAAGCCTGTTCGAAATTTAATGAAATATGATTTTGTCATTTACTTTCTCTCTTGAAACTTAATTCGCCAGAAGTCTCCTTTCTACGCTAGTCGCTAATTATTCTAAAACTATAGACTGTTCGATATTTTCACCGCGGAAACATTGGCTTCAAATTAATTGAATAATCATTTATTTGAAAAATGATGCTGTAGGAAGTGGACAGTTAGTAGAAAGATGCTGCTTCCTTCGTCATTTAATATGCATTTTGCCCGATATATTCACGATGGTAACCGGCGACGAATTGGGAAGGGACGCTCTGGTGGACGTTCTTTTCGCCTTTCTCGGAACTAGAATTCGCAGAGCTGCAACGAGAAGGTAGCACGGCCACGCGAGGTCTCCGCCTCGCGGCATTAGCCTGATTAGTATGCGCATTAGTATTCGCAACGTGCTACGCGTGTAGTAATCGCACGCGGAATTTCTCTTACACCGCGCGCGGAGATACCGCTCAAGTAGAAACATTCCGGAATTCACGCGGAATTCTCGCCTCGGCCGTCTGAGGGCCGTCGCTCAACCGGCATGATCGACGTGCGATCGTTACGACATTCGCTTTCGAGACAACCGTCGGCGTGAGAGTACGAACGTGCGTAAAAATGAGTTCGTAAACAGAAGTGTTAAGCGTCGTTTAATACCCATTTTCATTAATTTTCGACATTATTAAAATTCATTTTGCCGTGACGTCCCCTTATTACATATTAAATGATTTTATCTTTGTAATGATTTTATCTTGGTAATAAATGAAAAGATTGACCGAAGATTATGAAATGCAAAAATTAGAATTTTCCGGTTATAAAAGTATCTAGTCATTATTTTCTATTATTACAATGGTCAATGCTACAGGGTGTCCCACGGGAAGGTGTTGAAACTAATCAGCTGTCATTTTCGAAAGTATTCAGTTATTGAAAAAACAAAAATTGCGCTGAAAAGAGGAAAGTCTACAATTTTTAATGAGTATAAATAAAATTTAACAAAATGTTTGTGTATCAATTAATTTTATTGATGAAAAATATGTTCATAATCCCAAGGAGTAATTTTTTCGGAGTGCACACCATCTGAATTTGTACAAAACACAATTTTTGTTAGGAAAACTCGTAAAAACTTTTTCTAACATATCGTTTTTAATATTGCTAATAACTTTTTAAATAGCTGCTACTAAATCTGAAACTGTTTTTCGATGTTATCTACGGTCTTTATTAATCTTAGCGTTTATTTGATTGTAGCATATTTTTCATCAATAAAATTAATCGATACACAAATAATTTGTTAAATTTTATTTATACTCATTAAAAATTGCAGACTTTCCTCTTTTCAGCGTAATTTTTGTTTTTTCAATAACTGAATACTTTCGAAAATTGCTGATTAGTTTCAACACCTTCCCGTGGGACACCCTGTATAATGATGTATTTTTAAAAATTTCAAATTAAATTCGATAAAAAATCTGTCATAAACAAAAGCATCAAAAGATCTACGAATCCATATATAATACAATGTATTTAAATGTACAAATATAATATTTATATTGATTTTTTATTGTATTTTGTATTTTAGAGATATTTTAATTTTAAATATCGCGTTTTGTAACATGTTAGTCGGTATCTAAGTCATAACGCAAACAAGGGCGCGATATGTAGTCTGCATTTTTCACCTGCACCTGTCGCCTGCATTCTACGTTCGTGTCGTAATTTGACGGTGCTGTATTTCCGATAGCACTCCGAAACGAACGACTGGGCGGTGCGATTTTTCGTGAGGTCAACAGGCAACCCGTTCTCGTCAGCAATTTTTCGTAATTCCGTAGCCAAGAGTAACGCCGTAAAGAACGTCACTCTTGCGCAATGCTTGCGTACGTGCATCGTTATCCTTGTCCGTACATGGTGCGAATCCGATTGATTTTGTCCGTGCATACCGTATATGGGCCGTATCTGGACTGTAACGGTTCGACAACTACCGACCGTATGATTTACTTTAACTGCATTACTTTATATTACTCATCGCGGCTTCTGATGCTCTCGCAAAATTGATTGTCGTACGCATGTTGCGTATACCTATATGAAAACTTTTCATATATTTCAACCTTTTAGAATTCTTAATTTTTAGAATTTTTTATGCATCCACATTAAACTTTAATATTATTTATTTAATATAAAATTTAATATATTATTTTTTATTTAATATGAAGTTAATGTAATTATAATATACATTTACAATACAATAAATGTTGTATGTGAAGATACGAATGAATATTCTGAACTTATATTAAAATTTATGTAAAACATTTAAACAAAACAACTTCTAAGAATTTTCTTCCTTACAATTAAATTATGAATATTTAATTGAAAAGATCACATTAGCTTTGTTAAAAGAAAAATAGGATTAAATAGAACATAAAAAATACGTAAGTTCTCCATTTAGGTTTTATTACATTGAGGTTTCATGTTACAATCGTGTAACAATTGTAGATCAGACTAATGGGCTTAAAGTAATAAAAAAAAAAAAATACGAATCTTCAATCTCAATCATCGCTCGCTTCGTCTTCATTCTCGTCTTCATTGGTCGGGTATCGATCTCCGATAGTAATCGCTGTGCAATCGCAATCTTCAATACGTAATACGACACGGCTTTTAAGCGAGTTTCAAACAACGTTCAGCAAACCGTTCACCGGCCAATTATTTGCCGGACTAAGATAAATATCGCGCGGTCGCGATACGTCATGACGTAATGCCAATTGTCAATATACACTAACAACACGCAATATGTTTGCTTCTGCATTATTCGGCAAAATAAAATATGCTGCTTTTACGCGACAAATTTTATTTTTTTGCAACGTCGTATAAAGTTGCAGCAATACCGTCGTGTAAAATTGCAATGTTACTTCGTTCGCGTGATATCGCATTCATAAATATTTGTCGAGTGACTGCGTGGCGTTCGGTGACGCATTTAAAATTCGTCACACAAATGCATTCGGGAGGTGTCGAATATTTGGCGAGTGAAGGCATCGTTTGGAGCCGGCTTGAAGACATTCATTCGATAAATATTCGCCAAAGCGATACGATTGTCGCCCCGGGGCGATGAGATAATATACGTCGATGCGACGACATGTCGAAATTGCATATGACAGAGTCTTGTTTCTCATGTGAACGCAACACTGTACAGCTGTACGAGTCGAATACTTGACACGTTGCCTAGAGCCGGTTTTAGCAAAGAGTGGTATTCTTACTTACATTCCCTATCTGGAGTCATTACAGCGACGGTACCATTTTTAGAGAGTGGTTGGATGCGGTATCGTTGATTTTGGTCCTTTTAAAGACTGGTTACAAACGCAGTACGCTCTTTAAATTACGTAACGAGGAATCAGTTTTATTTTACGTGATATCGCAACTCCAGTCTCGTAATTCTCGGTCAGTTATTTACTTTTAGCAGAGACCTGAATTTCTTCGATACAAATCTGTCAACGATAAGAAATGAGAGGGACATGTTGCGTGTACACGTTGCTGCTAAATTTAGAAAATGACTTTAGACTCTTGCTTTTTTATCGTATTTATGATCTCATTTCATGAATTGCATATTTTATTTATGATAACAATGAAATTATTTTCGATAATAACGAAAGAATAAATAATCGCAAGGTTTTTTGAAAAAAAAATTGTATTAATAGCAGGAAATCTGTGGAAATAAAAAGTAAGCTGTGTTTAGTAGATACTAACATATGTTAGCAGTAGATTTATATTAATTTCGCAAATGACTGGGCGTTTGCAGTTCCATCGTGGAAGAATTCTCCTTTATGAATTGTAATTTTAATCCATAATAATAAAGCAGAGAAACAGCAAGAAAAAGAGTAGTCAATTTAGAATTCCTCAGAAGTATCTGTTGCAGTAAAAAAAAAAAAGAAATGAGATAGTACGTATGTTAATAGCGAATTTATGCTAATTTCTCAAGTAGCCTGGAGCATTCGCGACTTTGTCGTGGGGTTTACGATCTTGTTTCGCGGGCCGCAACTTTGACCCACAATAATAAAGCATACCGCATCCAATCATGCTTTTACCGTTCGTTACAAATTGCACTTGATCACGCGCATGCCTCTCGCGTCGTCTCGAGCGAGTGGTCCGCGCTGGGATCAAGACTTTCGATCTTGTCTCGATCGAGGGCGATCGCGGATACAGGGAGAGGCGGCCAGATGCCAGCCGCGGGCGAAAAAAAGGCGAGAGAGAGAGAGAAACGAGCGAGATGAACGCCACTTTGCAGAGTGCAGGCACAAAAAGGCAAAGACGAGTCCTTATAAGGATGAGCGTCCTTAACCCGCTTATTCCCGGTGCCTTAAAGACGCGTCCGCTATGCGAAACGACCGATGAAGCGATCCGCGAGAGCCGGTAACGGAGTCGCGGCAGGTCCGATGCCTTTTACGGTTGTCGTCCCGTATTCGTGTTTGTTCGGTTTGTTACCATCGGTGCCACGAAAGAAAATTCTGACGAAACCCCCTGGGGCGCCGTAAAAAAGTCCAGCGATGTCCCATAATAGAAAATACGAGAGGCGAAACATGCGCGTGTAACTAAACACCGCGAGTGACGCATCGTTGCGTTTGATCGGCATAGAAGGTGATTCACGAAGATACCGCACGTCTTCGATAGTCCATATACGTGAGGTCATTAAATGTAAATTTAATTCTGAGCAATCTTATAAAAGAAATCTTATAAAAGAACTTTTGTCTTACATTAGAAAAGCGCGACGAATTCGAGATGATCATCATTTTTCGCATCGGAACAATTAAACCTCTTGAAGTATCTGACATATTTGTTTTTATCTGTTATTTATATGTAATTTAAAAGAATTATTTGCTTTCTAAAGTGGCAAAGAATAACGCTATGCAATTTACCTTTCGTTAAACTCAATGTTTTCTACCTAAAAGAAAATTTTCAGGAAATTTTTTTTTTTAAATTTTCATAGAATTTTACTTAAAAAATCAGGGTAATAGTAGAAAATAATATTCAGCGGAATAAAGTATACTTCACTGATATTATATTATAGTGACCTTTTCTATCTTTATTGTTTCGTGATTCCAGTTGTAGAAAATGATAGATACAGTAGGTTTCATGAAATCTCTGTCTGCTAATTTTTAATATATAGCTTATTTATGTTGCTTGCATTCGAATTTATTTCAAAATTGCATTAAAAAATTCTCTAATCTTACCTGGAATTTTGGACAAAATATCTGGAAAAATATCCGGAGGAATTCTCAGGAAATTTTTTTACAAGATTTTAGTAAACACTTTAAACTTGAAATATCGTCCCGTCAGTTCGTTTATCTCGGACTTCTGGATTCGGTGAGTACTATTGACAGCATACCTCCGCGTACATTTAGAGATTGCTATGTATCTTTGTGATAAAAGATGTCGGTTTCGTTGAGATGTAACGCACATCGCGATCGCGTCGGCTGCAGATTTGCTTAGAAAGCACCCGTCACGTCGCGTCGGCGAGGTATAAACAGGAATGTTGGGCAGGGTCGATGACACCCGAGAGTACCGACCGGTTTTCGAGGACCTCTGAACGAACAGTCCTGCTTGGGAAAGAGGGACAAAGGTTTCCGTTCCATATGTTCTTGGCTTACGACGAAATTCGAAGAATTGCATCGAAGTTCGATTGATTTGCGCAATTTTATGCGAACGCGATGAATCGCTTAAACCCTGATTCCGTAAACGCGAGAATGACGCTTCGTAATGATGCCAAGGAGAAAAATCATGAATTTCGAGGACACACGAGGCGATCGTTCCTTAAGTCAAGATTCCTCAAAGCATTTATTTTTCGATCATATAAATAACTATAAAGAGATGGATCTGTGAAGTTAGCACGACATTCTATAAATATTTAAATAAATTATATAAAAAAAATAATAACCGTTCTAGTTCCTCATAAAAATAAAAAGTTCCACATTTTTTATACTAGAAAATCAAAATTGAAAATATGGTGTATTAACTTGGCAAATCTAGCATGATATTTCCTCTTTAAGGTACAAGAAAAAGAAAAGAATTTTATGAAGTGTCATGCATTACATCGAAATTGATAAAAAAACGAGAAATATTGCATTTTTAGATGAAGATATTTTAGTTGAAAAATCCAATGCAGAGAAATACGAATTAATAGATGCGATCGCTTCATTTCATTTGTTTCATTCATTTCCAGATTGGATAATAAAGAAAGTTATGAAGCACGGACACACACTATGACAGATATTCCTATGAGAAAACAATATGCTGTGTCACGAGATGAATGGCTGCAAATATTATTTAAAGTTAACTGAGCTTCAACTCATTCTCCATCTCTTCTTGTGGACAGAATTATATGTATATATAGACAGAGAAATACGATAAACCTCAGTCAATTGCGACCGCTGTTTACCAGTCCATAATAGGAAGAGTTATGAAAGTACGCGGCAAATTAACGTGGAAATCGCGCCGTAGAGAATAAATAACCGGTAACAGTTCCGGGTGACTTCTTCCACGAATGATGACGCGGGTAGCCGCGAGTCCAAGAGTGGACCAGGGAAAGCGAATGTGTGTGAATCACGCTGTAGGCAGTTCTGAAGGCAACCGGCGGTGATTCGTCGCGACCTTTGAAAGTGGATATACATACGACGAGCGCGAGGAGCAGGAAAACAGCGACGGCGACGATGACGACGATGGGTAATACCGAAAAAATTCCTGGAGAGCTCAACCTGATCGTGAAGAACGCGTCCTTCAATTGGATCGGAATCCAATAAGCAGAACCATCTCCCTGAGGAATTATCTGGCGGCCCTAATGACAACGTGAATAATTTGAGTAGACTCACGCAATTAAATGCGTCATCGCACGCGGCCAGTGTTTAATAGAAGGCAGATAAAAGCGAGAGGATCGTTTATTAACACCTACGCCCGCGCTGTCTCCCGCCGACGAATATCGTTTGCGACTGTTGCAACGATATCAATGTTGGGCGTTTATGCGTAAACAACGATAATTCACGTCATCTACGCGTAGGCTGTGCGAATTGTCTTTCTGCATAAAATGTGTGTAATGACAACGTGATATAAGTAATCGAAATTAATTACTCTACGCACGAGAGAATTATTTCGTTGAAAGATGCTCAGCTATACAATCAACTTACTAATATTTCTTTCCTATTTTATCTAAAAGGTTTTTTCTTTTAGATATCTTTGTAAATCAATACCTATAAAAATATAGTACCTATATTTTTTTACATACATACACTGAGAAAAAAATATCTTAATTTCAAAGAAATTTTCATTGATCCAAAGTAATAATTTGTTTGAATACGAGCAAAGAAATATTTCTTTGAAATTAAGATATTTTTTTCTCAGTGTAATAATGTGATGAGAACCGTGTAGGATATACTGTTAAATTTTTAAATTAGACTCAGGATTTCAGTTATTTTTAATCATTTCTATAAGTCGCCACTGCTATTTAATGTATCATCAATTTGACTAAAAGAATTAAACAATTTACTCAAGAAAATGTATTAAATTTGACTCAAATTTAGTTTATTATTTACTCTCTAAATACATATATACGTTAATATTTACTTTGAAACTAACTACAGAAATGAATTAATTCACATTTTAGGTCTGTTCTCTTTCTACCCCAAGTTCTGAACAGATGTAAAGCATGCAAGTGCTAAGTTAGAGATAGCTGTAGTTTATTTCATTCTAACTTATTGCATTAGTTCAGAACTAGTTCAGAATTCTTCGAAAAAGAACAGATTTATAGATACATATGAAAATTAAAATTAACAAAATGTTGTTTAACTCAAGGAATTAGATTACCGTTGCTCCTTTGATGTCTGACAATGCTGCATACAATTAACATAATTTGTAAAGAAAGAGTGCATGTTAGCATCACGATTGAGACAGATAATAGATCTGTTCCGCATTGCTTGAAATCCCCAAAAATTGTTGCATTTAAAACGAGATGAATATATTTAGGCGTTGAAGAGAAAGAAAGTGAAGATTCTGAGTGCAGAAAGTGTAAGCAACGTAAACAGACCTAATGCAAGACAGTCAAGGAGAAAACGTGTAATTATATTATAAGTTAAGACAACCGTGAATGATACTCGCGTGCACTTGTTCGCACTGATAAAAGGTTAAATAACTTTGCTCTGTTTTCGATATCACGCTCGAGAGATTAGCATCCCTTCGTTAGTCAGTCATAGAGGTCTGTCTGCCGCTGTATATGCGAGATACATGATTTATTCGCTTGTTAACGGATATCCTTGTGGTAGTGAAATGCTGTTACGATAAACGTAAACTTTCGAACTGAGTCGTAAATTACTAAGCCTATGCAAATCATAATAGCAGACTACTTTATACGTCATTTAAATTTATTTTAGCTTGTCAGATGGAACTAGACATTAGATAGTAAAACTAGATAATTTTGATCGACATTAGTACATAATTAAATTAAGTGTATTTTTTAATCGAATAATATGCTTCCGGATAAGATTTTAGATAAGATTTTATCTTATCA
The DNA here is from genome assembly GCF_001594055.1 of Mycetomoellerius zeteki. Classification (NCBI taxonomy): domain Eukaryota; kingdom Metazoa; phylum Arthropoda; class Insecta; order Hymenoptera; family Formicidae; genus Mycetomoellerius; species Mycetomoellerius zeteki. The sequence continues at coordinate 767,619 of NW_017256836.1, read as the reverse complement.
TAAAATTATAAAAAGTTATATAAATGATAATGTACACTTTATAAGTAAATTATCTTAGAGAGGAAAGTCTACATTACGATATCAATGAAATTGTTCTCCGTAATCAAGAATCCTATTGAATCTAATTGGATAACTTTACATTTTGTTATTTGTATTTATCAGTCAAAGATTAAACGAAAATGTCATCAAGCTTTTTTTTACAACAGAAATCAAACAAGAATTAATGGATTAAATATTACTTTATTTAATCTGAGCAGTAATTCCTATTTAAATAAGACATTTGTCAACCGATAATACGTTATCCTTTAAAGTTTCAAATAATTTCTCCGAAAGAGTATGATTAAAAATCTAACAGTATATTTGTATAATTATATGTGAGATATATATGTACGTGATTATATTCCTTCATATAGATTTTTTATCATGAAATCAAACTGTTCAAGAAATCTATCATGCAACCTAGACAGATGAATATCTCTGTTATTTTACTCACTCATAAAATGTGATGAAACCATATATCTGACAGCTTAATATATTACTCTCCGTAAATGGTACAAAATTTTATATCTCTGAATCTAAAGCCGGCTACCTTTCGAGCTCGATTCCTCGAAATGCTTCGTTTCATCGAGGATAGGAGCGAGAGTCAAGGCTCTCGGTTTCAGGACCACCGGTCGTACAACAAAGTCGGCTTGCCCGCACATGTATATGTCGGCGCAGCAGAGAAAACGTGCCAACGTGCGAGAGAACGCGCGATCGAACGAGAAAAGGAGAGCGGAGGTAGAAGACGCTGGAGAACGGCGAACTAGAAGTATGTCGGCCTCTTTCTGCTACTCCACTCTCTACCTCGCGCTCGCGAATCGGCATCGCATGAACGTGACGTCATCGATCGGACATTCCATCGAGCTTTATGTGCCGTTCCAGCGTCTTCTCGCACTATCACGAGAGAATTCCTGGAATGTTTATCAGCGTCAGCAGAAACAATGCTTCACCAAAACAATTAGGTCACGTGAATAGATCCGCGAACGAGTGCTTTCGCTTTTATTCAATTCCGGAAGAGCTGAATGAAGCAGTTGGTTCGATAATTAATCGATAAAACGGAAATAATATTCTTGCTCAAAAGATATGAACAGATGAAGTTATTTAAGGCCGGTATTCATAGTTCGTTATTATTTCAAGATCATTTTAAGTAATGCTTTAAGATTCTAATGCTGCTCTCTGATTGGTTCAACGACATCTTAAGACTGTATTTTAAGACAACCTTCTGAAGAACCGACTATGAATACTGACCTTAAGTCTACTAGTTAATGAATGAGATAAGTCTTTTGCTTTTGTTTCTCGAAGAAAACGCTTAAGAAACCCTGACCTAACTGTGTCAATTTGTAGATTTTATAAATAGGAGTTTGATATAATCGAATTGTAATAATCGAAACCTTTTCTTGTTACAGACATATTCTGGCCTCTTTTGCGTCGTAGTAAACCCTTATAAGAGACTGCCAATATACACAGAGAAGATTATGGAAAGGTACAAAGGTATTAAGAGACACGAAGTGCCACCACACGTATTTGCCATTACCGATACGGCTTATCGTTCTATGTTACAAGGTAACGACACAATCGACATTATTAAAAATTTATATTAACTATGTATTGCATCGAATTAATATTATTAGCCGATACATTAAAATCTAATGTTTGCATAAAGAATTTTAAATAACAATAAGAAGAATCTTACTGGACCGTTTGAAAATTCAACAATAAGAAATAGAAGTAATGGCCATAACGGTCTAAGCTAGATCTTTAATGAATTTTAAGTTGGCGAAATGTATCCTTTATTTAAACCTATAATTTGCGATAATAAAAGTTATGTTAATTCACTTGTAAAGTTCAATTCTTAATTATTTTAATTTTATTCGATAAGAAAAAGAAAATTGCAATCAACATATATGGTAGTTACTTTGCACTACTTATATTCAATTTTAAAAGTTTTGTTATATCAGGCGTTATTATTCCTTATTTTTTATATTATTCTATATGCAATATGTATTACATTTTAAACAACGTACTCTTAGAAGTCTTATATCCTAAGATATCTAAATACATTGAATCATTTAACCCTGCTGGTCTATTCGTATTTCACTCACATTCAAAGTATAATTTATTTTCTTATCAACATTTTATTTAAAATTTTCTCTGATATTTAACTTCGTCTGTTAATCTAAGATTTTTTTCTGTGAAAATTTTTTCTTTTATTTTTCCGAGCTTTTTAAATTATATTGATCCAAATGATGGACAATATGAGCGTATAGTAAATTAGGACAAACCAGCAGGGCTAAGTGTATTCTTTTTAATAGTTTACAATCACCAGTATTCTGTCTATTGCAGATCGCGAAGACCAGTCAATTTTGTGCACCGGCGAGTCCGGCGCTGGCAAAACCGAGAACACAAAGAAAGTGATTCAATATTTAGCCTATGTGGCCGCGTCGAAACCCAAGTCTAACGCGGTAAGTCAACGTCCATTAGCACGTTTGTCGTTGTCGGCAGTGGCGACGGCGGTTTCCGCCAAGCGGCGAATCCATTGTGTTTTACGCACGCGCTCGCTCGCTGAAGACACGCGTGCTCGACAAATTAAACCACCGCGGTTTATACGAGCCATTTAACCTCCTAGTGCTCCCGTAAGCACGAATGCTGCTCCCGCGAGCTTCCTGAGGCGCTCGAGAGTGATCTCTGTCCCCGGAAATACGCATGTACGTCGATTGAAAAACGAAGGCTCTTCGTAATAGATATTTCAAGTTTGAAGTAATGTTGAACTTATTTTTCAGTTCGCGTTATGTCGGGTTTTCGATATTTAAATGAATGGAAGAAAGTATCCAACACATTATGTAAATTGCTATTGAGATGTTATAATTATGGGATGGCAAGACGTGCGCGATTATTATAATTTGAAGCAGGTAAAGCTGGAATCATATATCTTCAAACTTAATTTTCATAATAAATATTATTTTGTTCCATATATCGTCTCTTCCTGCATTTTTAACTGACTTAAAATGACGGTATTCGCGTGCATATAATAATGCTGTTACGGTTGAAAGGTTTCGATTACCTCACGCACAATTATGTTTACGCGATAGATGTCTACTCACAGCTATGCGCGTTGCCAAGGTTAATGACCAAAGCGGCTATATCGAAACGGCACAACAAGAGAATACTACAATTGACACGCTACCCGGTAAATAGATTTAACTACAACGGCGTTTGTTATCCGAGCGAACTATTGTGGAATGCGATTACAATGTTTGACCATGAACGTGTTTAGTCAATTATTTGGCTCGATTCTTTTTTTATTTTCCTAGTCGAAGCGTTATCAAAATGCTTGTTTCCTACATGTAAGCTAAAGTGGAAGAAGGAAGACTTAGATTATATTCAAACGCGATTTTAAATTAACGAGTTGTGTGACAAATAAGCCAATATTGTTTTTGTTTTAATATTTTCAACAATGGCTGCGTTCAGCAGAAAAAGCAGCTTTGCAACGAGAATGTTTAACGAGTTACCACAAATTTATTGGGTTTATTTCGACAGGACCGCAAAGTGCAACAAAGAGTTCAGAGTCGGATGCACTGATGCGCGATGAGAATACAGATCGGCGTTAAAAGCGTTGAAATTTCACGTAATTGAGTCACCGTGTTCACCACAACCGCGTCAGCCTTTCCGAAGCTCGGAAAACCTCGTTGCCACTCGCTTCCGTCGCCGGAAGTGCAACCTCAATATCCGATTCATGATGTCTTTACCACGGGCTCGCGGTACCATGAATTCCATATTCGTTTACTGCCGAATTAATGACCAGAGGAAATCAGACGTCTCGTGCGAAACTCGTTAAAATTCTTTATCGTTCGAACAGATTTCCGCGTTTGAATGACTGATTCTGGAATAAGTGTACTTCTGTCGATTGTTAACATGTCTTTCACAGTCATGACTTTTTTTAATGAAACTGTAAATGTCACAATTACGAAATTTCAATATCGTATCATAAATGTCTAAAAAAATTTGTCTTTTTTTTTTTAATGGATTGATATTCTTTTTTTTAGAAAATGTTAATCCATTACTTTAAACGAAAGAGATATTTTTGAAAAAAACTTAAAATTTTTGAGAATATTAATCTAATACCTCAAAAACAAGTTCTTGAATTCTTCCAACAATGTTTCTCTATAGAGATCTATTGATTGAAAGAGTTCAAGAAATCTTAAGATATTGATTAAATGAGAGAGAGAGAGAGAGAGAGAGAGAGAGAGAGAGAGAGAGAGAGAGAGAGAGAGAGAACGAGAACAAAATTGTTTGAGAGCCTCTGCTATACAGGTTCGCGTACAGTGGCTTCTTTGTTCTCGCCGGGATACTTGAAGAGTATAATCCGAACCATCGCGCGAAGCGTAACGTTATTAATAAATCGAAAAAGATGCAGGGAACGAACTGTTTTTTTCCGGATTGCAAATTACGTTGAGGTTTGGGTAGAAGGACGGCAAGTAAAAAAAAAGAGAGAAATACGCAGATACAATCTTCAACCGGTAACATTCATTTCTCAGTCTTGTCCATCTGACGTTTTGACCTCGTGGAGCTTTGTAACCGTCTTTGTAAAAAATTTTACAAGTCACATGGCTATTTTTAGTATTTGTGAATCAGATAAAAATTTAAGCAGAAATAATAGCGACCATATGTTGAATGTAAATAATATGATTTAGTCCCTCGCAGACATTTTATAAACATGGTGCACGTTGAGAGTTTGCTTTCATAAATGGCAGTATATAGTAAAATATACAGAGTGATGCAGGAGTGATGCAGTACAGCTGCAAAATATAGTAATATCGAATCGATCATTTGAAAAATAATAAATTAAAAAAAACAAAGAGATTTTAAAAATTAAACCTCTTTGCGCACATTATAATTGTTAGATATCAAAATTCATAAATACAATATGTTAAAAAATAATTATATTAACAACTTTTTAATAATATATTAGAAAATACTCGATTATTTTACAAATAACCAACAATAGAAAAGTTAAAATTCGTAATTTTGATGGAAAAAAGAAGAGGAAATATCTGATAGAGAGAGTGAAGAATAGCTCTTGTGTGTTGTTTTTTAAATAATCACTTTTATTAAATGGCACGAGTGACGTTTTCCCACCGATTTTTCCAACCGGTTTCAGACTTGTTAGCAGTCGAAAACGTAAAAAGGTTGCTGCAAAAGGAGCAGTATAGAGAGGAGAGTGTTTACTCCTTTCGAAGATTCGCCTGAATCGCGACTTCTCTTCCCACTCGATCGAAGGTCACTCCGCAAGAGAGAGCCTTAACACATTTTCGATTACCATAAATCGCGTTCGCATTACGACTCAGATGGACGCTCATTGATTAAGCCCAATCGATCTATATTGCGCCGCGTACATGTTGCTTACGATGGCTCGAGAAAGAGAAGGAGGACGGAATCAGAGACACGCGCATCGTGCTCATCGAAGGACCTCTCCTTTTCCAGACAAACGATTCACTTATCGGACCGAATCTCTTTTTTTGATTCTCCCGAGTCACGCGAGCCGGCTTGCCCTAAATGTAAAATCTAGGCCTGCCATAGATAAGAAAATAAGAATGTGTGTACTTTCCAGGTGTTCCGTCGCGTTTTTTCCCAACCATACATTTTTTTTAACATGTTTAATTAAAACGATCGTTTTCACGAGAATTTGATAGGCCGTCCTTGGAATTTTCAACACTTAATTTTCATCACCGTGATTTTAGACTCTATTGTCTAATAATAAGATGAAGGAAACATGCGAAATATTCTGTGTTATGATGCATTGTAGTCAAATCTAGATATAATGTTGAACATTTTCAAGTATTAGACTAATCCCGTTGCAGCACTCGACGGTCCTTATCGCTTCTTGTCGTGAACGTAATTGTCGCAAACTAATCTTTGCAGGTCGCATAGAACACGCAATCGACGCAATTAAATTTTCGTGTTATCTGTCTGATTTTTTAATGGCCTTTATTAGATCGAGTCAGTGTACATGTATATACATATATATAGCATGATGATGTATAATTGCGCACATCTGAAGCACACATATCTAATACTTTGTACAGTAAACTTTGATCAAATTGAAATTGTAGTGAGTAAATAACATAGAAATGTTGGTTTTAGCGAAATGGTGACAGGGGTATTTTTATTTTTCGATAAATCTGAAGAGAATGGTGCCTTTTTCAGAAAAGATAAACACCTAAATTTGATACCGAATGCTGCTGTCATTAAATTAATAAAAGTGTATAATTCATAATTTAGTATTTCACTTTGTCTCTCTTTGTTTCTTAAAAGAAGATAAAGAGCGTTGGAATTACAGTTAATATTGATGAAAAATATTGACTGTCACTAATTTAATTTAAATTAGAAAATTAATATTTTAATAATAAATATCTTTTTTTAAATCATGCACCAATCAGTCGAGAATCGCTCTCGTTCAACCAGATTCTGCACGCATAATCTCAAAGAAGATTTGATCTTTTTCCGCATATCAGATTTCTTAATGTTCCTTCTTGACCGCCGATCGCACGGCATTTGTACATGCAAAAGTATATGTGTAAAAAAAGTTTGTAAAACGAGAACACTCGCCTACGGTACGACTGCATGCTATCGCATCGGCTGCATTATCGTCTTACTTTTGTTCACAGCCAGCACATTCCTGATCGTTTCGCATGCACAAGAGCAAATAAGCTCGCTTATGTTTCGCCACTACGGACATTTCAAACCATTTCGATCGGGGCGTTACTTCCAGAATATACAGGGTGTCGCGCACAGCTGCCTGTTTATTTTTTAACGTCATTAATTCCTTGATGAATTTGGAGTCAATGATTTCTTAACGAATGCTTCGCGAGTCTGTCGTATATTGCGCCTGTTCCTTTAATGTTAAATATCTCTTGGAACTCGAATCTAGATTGAATTAAGATTCGTGTGCAATTATCTGTGAAAATTCTTTAATCAGTTTTAGCTATCCCAGAATTTCGATAATCAATTGAGATCGAATCAATTGACTTCCAAATTCATCAAGAATTTAAAAAGTAATGCCGTAGCGCTATAATACACCCGATATTTATATCAAAACTGAATTATTCGGCATCTGAGAAATTATTTTCCAATCTCTCGAAACTGAAATCTAAATCGAAACAAATTCTATAAAGAAAGCAATAAAAAGAAAGAAAAAATTGGTTCCAACGTCTGCTAAGATTCAATTTCACTCGAGTGTGCGTTTATTCACCGGTCGATTTGTTCTTCGTGTACTTACCATGCGGTACACGAATGTGAGGGAATCGCACGGATCAAGGACGAACGCGCGACTCGAAATCCACGCCATGGTCAATTCTGATCTAATGCTGAAAATTCTTTTATTTTCGGTGCTGACTTTTGGCGGCCGCCCACCTAGACTCCGAGTCCGGCATTAATCATAGTAAGTCAACGAAAAAAACAGAGGCCCGGCTCAGGCGACTGACGACGCCTGTGGCACGGAATTTTGTATTATTTTCCCGCTTATCCACCCCTACTAACAGACTCTTTTGATTTTTGATATATCAATTTACGCACGTATCGAGAGAGAAGAAGAGATCGCAATATATTATTGTAATAACATCGCACATTTGTAATCTCGAAAAATGTGATACAAACAAATTATATATAGATACGTAAACAAAATATGTATGTAAATAACTCGTATATTTATATATGTATATAAGAGTTATTTATGTAATTGCTATCTATTTTTGTAAGACAAGATTTAAATATGGTGGACATTTTTTATAAGAAATGGTCATGTTTCATATAAAATTTAAAAATGACATTTTTTTGGAAAGAATTGTGCGATGAATAGTTGACGTTAATATTCAAAAGTTTATATTATTTCTAAGGATATATATATATATATGTATATATGTATAATATTAATATTATTTTTTAATTTTAATTTTTGTATGTATTATAATACATTTTTATTTGTTTTAAGTTGGATGTAAACGTGTCTCGCAATTCTTTTGGAGATAAATATATATATATATATATATTTAGATTAAATTCTATTAAACGTAATACTTTAATAAGATAATAACCTCTCGGTACCTGCATGCATTTCGCACATAGAGATATAATTGTATTATTTCGCATTATCCTTCTGTGAGAAATTAATCGTCGTAAAACCGTTTTCCGAAACTATTGGTGTTCTTGTGGCTAACGAAACTTCCCCTTGCCTCTTTTTTCCTGCTGCTTGCGGATCCAGGGATCTGGGAGTGTCACGGAAAAGTTTGCGGTAATTAAAGTGAGAAAGGGAGAAAGAAAGTGGGAGGAAACAATATTAACACTGTGTAGTGTCGTGATAAGTGTCTTGCCTTACAGCTTGCTTTTGTCGTCGATTATTGTCATTTGTTTCTTTTTTTTAGCCTTTCAGTGCGCTGCAGTTTAACAAGTCATAAAAATTACAAGTCAATCTTCGATGCTTGATATACGTAATACGCTTGTGTTAATCGTAATACGTTATTATACATCGCTGAGCAAGAAAGCGTGAAAGATTTTGTTGCCGTTTACGATTATATATGCTTATAGTAAATTATAGTTGAATATAAAAATCTTTTATGTCTCGTAATGATATAATGATCTGACACATTTGAAAGTAGAAAGATAACTGCTCTATATTTACAATAGACAATTTCTTTTACTATCGTGTTGTAGGACTGTTCATTCTTTAATAAAGCTTACAGTGATTTATTGTAAAAATTTTGGACGAAAATTTTCATGCTAGTCATGCTCCTTTAAAATAAATCGACCGAATTAATTTGCGTTCTTATGTTTAAGTGATTAAATCTTCGAAATAATAGGTTAAGCATCTTTTTTTACATTTCTATATTTTAATCGTTTTAATAGTTTTAGAAATTCTTATTATAATCGTTTATTGCCGTTAAATCAACATTATTATGCTTTATATTTTTAAGGAAATATATAAGATAAAATTTTTAAAACATTTTTTAACTTATTTATTCCATTAAATATTTAAAAAAATAGATTTTATTAATGCTACAATTTAATATTTATTAATTTATATGTATTATTAATAGTATGTAGCATGATATATTCAATGTTATATATACTTAAAATTATCAATAGAGAGTAATATTTTATATATTTATATCAATTTTATGGAACCAATGATTTCAACATTTAAATAATTCTAAATTATCATTCAATATTTGTTACATACTTATGTTTGTAAACAATGTTTGTCGTTTATAATTCTTTTTATGTATAGATACATCTAAATATTCAAAAAATTCGAAAAATTCGGTGATCATTTGCTTTGCGAAAATAATATACGAGAGATTTCATCAAATTCTTTTATATCATTACATTATTTTTTAATGTACGCAATAAGCCATTTACTTTGCCCATTAGCACTATTTTTGTCTCGAAAAATAAATATTTTCGATAATATTTATTATTAATTATCGAAATTTTGTTCGTCATAGGGTGAGCTCGAGCAACAGCTTCTTCAGGCGAATCCAATCTTGGAAGCATTCGGTAATGCGAAGACTGTAAAGAATGATAATTCGTCCCGTTTCGTAAGTTATATCAATAATTCGCCGCTAAGCAAATTAATTTCAAATAAAACAATTGCATTAAAATATTAGTTTATTGTTTTATTTGAAATTAATTTTAATTATATATATGTATATTGATAATTTCAAGATGCAATGTACTTCTTTTTTTAACATGTTATTTTTCTGTTCATTGAAATTATTCATATTATATCATATATATTATATAATATGTATATTGCAGGGTAAATTTATAAGAATAAATTTTGATGCATCCGGTTACATAGCCGGTGCAAACATTGAGACGTATCTTCTAGAAAAGTCGAGAGCCATTCGGCAAGCGAAAGATGAAAGGACTTTCCATATATTTTATCAGCTGTTGGCAGGTGCCTCAGTGGAACAAAAGAGTGAGTCAAGCAATAATATGTTGAACAAAGAATCTTTCCTTTTAGCTTATTATATTCGATATTCGTAACTTCTGATGGCTTATGAATTCTTTTAGAGGAATTTATATTGGAAGATCCAAAGCACTATCCTTTTCTATCAAATGGCGCTCTACCGGTTCCTGGTGTCGATGATTCCGCTGAATTTTTCTCTACGGTAAAGTCGATGCACATCATGGGCATGACCAACGAGGACTTCTCCTCCATCTTCCGTATCGTTTCCGCCGTGATGTTGTTTGGTTCGATGCAGTTCCGTCAAGAGCGAAATTCTGATCAAGCCACGTTACCGGACAATACGGTGGCGCAGAAGATCTCGCACTTATTGGGCCTAAGCGTGACCGAGATGACGAAAGCCTTCTTAAAACCACGCATCAAGGTCGGTCGTGATTTCGTTACGAAGGCACAGACGAAGGAGCAGGTGGAATTCGCCGTAGAGGCGATTTCAAAGGCCTGCTATGAGAGGATGTTCCGTTGGTTGGTGAATAGAATCAACAGGTCCCTTGACAGAACGAAGCGACAGGGTGCCAGCTTCATCGGCATATTGGATATGGCCGGTTTCGAGATATTCGAGCTGAATTCCTTCGAGCAGCTGTGTATCAATTACACAAATGAGAAGTTGCAACAATTGTTCAATCACACGATGTTTATTCTGGAGCAAGAGGAGTATCAGCGTGAGGGAATTGAATGGAAGTTCATAGACTTTGGGTTGGATTTGCAGCCAACGATCGATCTGATCGACAAACCAATGGGCATTATGGCGCTTTTAGATGAAGAGTGTTGGTTTCCTAAAGCCACGGATAAGACATTCGTGGAGAAACTGGTTGGCGCTCACAGTGTCCACCCGAAGTTCATGAAAACTGACTTCCGCGGTGTGGCCGATTTTGCAATCATCCATTATGCTGGCAAAGTGGATTATTCTGCTGCTAAATGGTTGATGAAGAACATGGATCCATTGAATGAGAACGTTGTCAGTCTTCTACAAGCCTCGCAAGATCCGTTTGTGTGTCATATCTGGAAAGACGCTGAGATCGTCGGTATGGCGCAACAGGCGCTCACGGACACACAATTCGGTGCGAGGACGAGGAAGGGCATGTTCAGAACAGTCTCGCAACTGTACAAGGAACAGTTGGCCAAACTGATGGTGACGTTGCGCAATACGAATCCGAACTTCGTCAGATGTATAATTCCGAATCATGAGAAGAGAGCTGGTAAAATTGACGCTCCGCTTGTGCTAGATCAACTACGATGCAATGGCGTGCTGGAGGGTATCCGTATCTGCCGGCAAGGTTTTCCAAACAGAATTCCGTTCCAAGAATTCAGACAACGCTACGAATTGCTTACTCCGAATGCTATCCCCAAGGGATTTATGGACGGGAAAAAGGCTTGCGAAAAGATGGTATGTATCTTCATATTCACGAATCTCGATCAAAAATAATAAAAATATATCACTAAATTATAAATTTTTCTTACAGATTCAAGCATTAGAGTTGGATCCGAATCTTTATCGTGTTGGACAATCGAAGATCTTTTTCCGTGCCGGGGTGTTGGCCCACTTGGAGGAGGAGAGGGACTACAAGATCACGGACATAATCGTCAATTTCCAGGCTTTCTGTCGCGGTTTCTTGGCCAGGCGTAATTATCAAAAACGTCTGCAGCAGCTTAACGCGATCCGCATTATCCAGAGAAACTGTGCGGCCTACCTAAAGTTGCGCAATTGGCAATGGTGGCGGTTGTACACCAAAGTGAAGCCTCTATTAGAGGTTACCAAACAAGAGGAAAAGCTCACACAGAAGGAGGATGAATTGAAGCAGGTTCGCGACAAGCTGGAGTTACAGCTACACTCGGCTCAGGAATACGAGCGCAAATATCAGCAGGCAATCGAAGAAAAGACTATGCTGGCTGAGCAATTGCAGGCAGAAGTTGAGCTTTGCGCGGAAGCCGAAGAGATGAGAGCTAGGTTAGCCGCGAGAAAGCAAGAGCTAGAGGAAATTTTGCACGATTTGGAAGCGCGTATCGAGGAGGAGGAAGAGAGAAGCACCGCGTTGACCCAAGAGAAGAAGAAATTACAGTTGAACATCAGTGATTTAGAAGAGCAACTTGAGGAAGAGGAAGCTGCTAGACAAAAATTACAATTGGAAAAAGTCCAATGTGATGCGAAGATCAAGAAATTAGAGGAAGATCTCGCTCTTTCGGAAGATACCAATCAAAAGTTATTGAAAGAGAAAAAGATTCTCGAGGAACGTGCAAATGATCTTTCACAGACTTTGGCCGAAGAAGAGGAGAAGGCGAAGCATTTGTCGAAATTGAAAGCTAAGCACGAAGCGACAATTGCCGATCTCGAGGAGAGGCTTCTTAAAGATCATCAACAACGACAGGAGGTGGATAGATCTAAGAGAAAAGTCGAGACTGAGGTTTCAGATTTGAAGGAGCAATTGGCCGAAAGGAAAACGCAAGTTGAGGAAATGCAGCTTCAACTCGGCAAACGTGAGGAAGAACTCAATCAAGTTATGGCAAAAATGGACGAAGAAGGTGCCGCTAAAGCGCAAGCTCAAAAAGCGCTTAGAGAGCTAGAGTCACAGTTAGCCGAACTTCAAGAAGATTTAGAAGCTGAAAAGGCGGCTAGAGGTAAAGCGGAGAAACAGAAGCGCGATTTGAACGAGGAACTTGAAGCGCTGAAAAACGAATTGCTCGATTCTCTAGATACTACCGCGGCTCAACAGGAGTTAAGAAGCAAACGAGAACAAGAATTAGCAACATTAAAGAAGAATCTCGAAGAGGAAACATCATTGCATGAAGCCACGCTCGCCGATATGCGTCACAAGCATACACAAGAACTGACTGCTCTGAATGAACAGATGGACGCGTTGAAGAAAACGAAAGCGGTTCTAGAAAAGGCAAAAGGATCTCTGGAAGCCGAAAACGCCGATTTGGCTACAGAACTTAGATCGGTCAGCGCAAGTAGACAAGAATCTGACCGTCGTCGTAAGCAAGCGGAGCAACAGTTGGCGGAAATAAACGCAAAATTGGCTGAGGTAGAACGAAACAAACAAGAATTAGCCGAGAAAGTGACGAAACTACAACAAGAAGCGGAAAGTGTGATGCAGCAACTAGAAACCGCCGAACTGAAAGCATCTGCAGCATTGAAAGCATCGGCCACTTGCGAATCCCAGTTTACCGAACTACAACAGCAATTGGAAGAAGAAACTCGGCAGAAATTGGCTCTCAGTTCGAAGTTGCGTGCATTAGAAAGTGAGAAGGAGAGCTTACATGATCAACTTGAGGAGGAAGAGGAAGCAAAACGTGCCTTGGACAAGCAACTGCTGAGTCTGAATATACAATTGGCCGAAGCCAAGAAACGTGCTGACGATGAAGCAGAGGCGGCTGTCGCTCTCGAGGAGGCCAGAAAACGTTGCACGAAGGATATTGAAGGTCTCCAACGGCAAGTTGAGGAATTGCAGGCAGCCAACGATAAACTAGATAAATCAAAGAAGAAGATTCAGGCAGAACTGGAGGACAGTATCATCGAGTTGGAGGCACAGCGAGCGAAAGTACTTGAGTTAGAAAAGAAGCAGAAGAACTTTGACAAGGTGCTGGCCGAGGAGAAGGCTGTGTCTGAGCAATATGCAGAGCAACGGGACGCCGCGGAGAGAGAAGCGCGCGAGAAAGAGACAAGAGTATTATCGTTGACTCGCGAATTAGATGAACTTAATGAGAAAGTTGAGGAACTTGAACGGGGCCGTAGAGGTCTACAATCGGAACTGGACGAATTGGTTAATAACCAAGGTACCGCTGACAAGAATGTCCATGAGTTAGAGAAGGCAAAACGTTCATTAGAATCACAGTTACAAGAGCAAAAATCGCAGGTTGAAGAGTTGGAGGATGAGTTACAGTTTACGGAAGATGCTAAGCTGCGGTTGGAAGTAAATATGCAAGCGTTGCGAGCTCAATTCGAGCGTGATCTTCAGACCAAGGAAGAACAAGCGGAAGAAAAACGTCGGGGATTAGTGAAGCAGCTCCGTGATCTCGAGGCGGAGCTCGAGGATGAGAGGAAACAGCGTGCTGCAGCCATCGCTGCACGTAAAAAAATGGAAGCGGATTACAAGGATATAGAACAACAGTTGGAGATGCATAATAAGGTGAAGGAGGACGCACTTAAGCAACTGAAAAAACTTCAAACTCAAATCAAGGATTGTACTAGAGAGACAGAAGAAGCCAGGGCTGCAAGAGATGAACTGGCAGCTGCCTCTAAGGAAACCGAGAGGAAGGTCAAGAGTTTAGAAGCCGATTTGTTGCAATTGACCGAGGACTATGCTAGCAGTGAACGCGCCAGAAGAACCGCCGAGAACGAGAGGGATGAGCTGCAGGAAGAAGTCAACAACAATGCCAACAAGGGAACCCTGATGTTAGACGAGAAACGTAGATTGGAGGCAAGAATTGCCACTCTAGAGGAAGAACTGGAAGAGGAGCAATCGAACGCTGAGATCGTGATGGATCGTGCCAGAAAAGGTCAAATTGTGATCGAGCAGTTGACAACGGACTTGGCGACTGAGCGATCCACTACGCAAAAATTGGAATCGCACAAGATGCTGTTAGAGAGACAGAACAAAGAACTTAAAGCCAAGTTAACCGAGTTGGAGACTGCGCAACGTGCCAAGACCAAGGCTACGATACAGCAATTGGAATCGAAGATCAACAATCTCGATGAGCAGCTCGAAACTGAAGCCAAGGAGAGATTCGCCCAGCAAAAGATCAATCGTAAGCTAGAGAAGAAATTGAAGGAACTGAGCCTACAGTTGGAGGATGAGAGACGAAACTCCGATCAATATAAAGAACAGGCGGAGAAAGTCAATGTCAGAATGAAGGCGTTGAAGAGACAATTAGATGAAGCAGAGGAGGAGATCAGTAGGCATAAGACCATGAAGCGAAAAGCGCAGAGAGAGATGGACGACATCACAGAATCTCACGAAGAGCTCATGCGGGAATTGACACATCTAAAGAATAAATTAAGGTAATTTCACCTCTTTTTCTTCCTCATACATACGCATACACAATGGAAGGGATAAAAATATTGTTTAAATATGAAAAGATCTTGAAAATATTGAAAGGTTCGGGATTTAATGTTTGGAGAATATTAAATAGCAAGAGAGGATACTGTTCTTTTGGGCGATTTACATATGTATTATTTTATGTTACACTTTTTAGGCCATACGTATCTGTAACCTTAGGCGAACGTAATGAGGCAGTATTAAAGTAGTGTTTTATCTTTGAAGGAAGTGATCAACTTCTGACATGTGTAGGTGTCAAGAGAGAAAAAACGATTGGTATCCTACCTGAGAGAGTTTTTTGCTAGGAAACAATCCCATTAGTGTCCCCAGTGTGCTACAGTGAGTTAAACGAGCTCTTTTGGTTAATTTGAAATCGCTAACTCTGAAAATAATCATGCCGACTTGGACTGCTACCTTGTGTGATAATGACATACTTCACCCTCCGGCATCCCCCTGAATGAAATTGTTTGTGAATGCGTTTTTTCACGTTGTGAATATTTTTTGATTATTTGATTTGCAGTATCCATTATCGGTCGATAGTTTGACACCGCTTTCAAAAAAATCGACTTGTAGTTTAATATAACAGATTTCATATTTAACTTCATATTTACTATTATAGCCATCGCAAGAACTTCAAATATAAATTTAGTCGAATATAGCTGCATATTTTTTCGTTAATAACTGTTTGACTAATTTTTTATTATTTTTTATTTGTCTTATTTAATTCGGGATACGCATTATTGCACATCTTACAGTAATTATTTGATATGTAATGATGAATTCTTAAGTATAACATTAAATTTCAAATTACATAAAAGATTTTTTAATTTGAAAAAAAAATGGAAAATATATTTAAACTATTGACTGATAGTGTATTATTTATGCACATGTATTTCAATAATAAGACACATCACCTAATTAATGTAACGTATGATTTGTTTAAAGGCGCGGTGGTCCTCCGATAAGTCTGAGCTCTACAAGGCTGAAACGCGGTTCCGTACAAACCGGCGGCTCGGGTGATGATTCGACAACGCAGGACGAGAGCATCGACGGCGAGGAGAATGCCAATTGAATATAGGAGTCAGTCCAATGTGCTCTCGAACCTCTGTGAATTATGTATATACGTGCGTCGAGAGGGTGTTGGCTTTTTTTGTTCGATTCGGCACGTCACGCGGACTAAACTGATGTCTCGCGTCGCGGGTACGAGACCAGCTCCACGATTAAAATCAAAAGTCGTTTCGACGATGTCCTACGGCATTTTTGGCCTTAAGATTATTGCGATGAGACAATCGTCTCGAAAGAGTTCGATTGATCGATAAGATGCCGACGATCTATAAGAAAGAGTCAAGAGAGGCGAAGCAGCGAAAAAGAAAACGGGAATAATCGAATAAAAGACTTTTGATACATTTTATATAGAACGAACGCAAACGTTGAAACCGCATTTTACATGTATAAGGAAAGGAGAGTGTGAGAGAATGAGTGAGAGAAGGGGTAAAATAAATTTTGGAAAAAGAAACTCTTAATCATGAATGAATTTATTGGAGACTTATTTAACGAAACTTAAACCGCGTAAACCTCTCGTATGAAAATATTTCGCGCGAGGGAATATCACTTTGACGCAGCCTGTCGCTTGATTTCCTCGAGCTGTCGAACCAATCCGAGACTCGCTAGATCCAATGGAGTCCTGCGCTCCTTGTTGGTAATCGTCAAGTCCGCGCCGTGCGCCGTCAGCAGTTTTGCTTCTTCCACGCGGTTCTCCTCACAAGCGAGATGCAGCGGCGTGTTACCGTACGCATCTCTTTGATCTGAGAAACAAGACAGCATGAAATGCACGAAATTGTGTATCGATATTAGGAGAGCGAGCGAACCTTTGTACTTCTCTAAGTTATAATCGAAAATATTTATATATAGATATATATATAGATTATATTTGATATTTTATATATTATTATACTGTAATGAAAGAGCTGCATTTCAATAACATACACACATACAGAGACACACAAACACTCCGCTACCTATGTTTAATTTCTTCCCGTACTCCAAGAGGAGCTCCACGATGGAGGTGTTGCCCTTCGAGGCAGATCTGTGGAGAGGCGTGGCACCCCGTTTGTCCGCGATATTCACGTCTGCATTCTTCTCGAGCAACGCCACGCAGATGGACTTCCAGTTCTTAGACGCGGCGTATTGTAACGCTGAGTGACCATCGATCGTGGTTGCATTCACGTTCGCTCCCTCTGTCAGTAATGTATTAACGACCTTCTCGCGGCCAGCGGATGCTGCCAGGATTAGCGGAGTCATGTTTGTCTGCATGATTTAGACGCGTGATGTGATTTAACGTTTCATTTCGTACCAGGATCTAGCCGACGCAACGAACGGAATGAAAGTCTCGCGATAATTATGCAACGTTATGCGTGTGTGTACGAGAGAGAGAGAGAGAGAGAGAGAGAAAATAGGATATGCAAAAAATGTAACGCAATGCGCGATGCATTTTAGACGCATTTTCGCTTTATACTTATTTTCTTATAAGTTTTTTTTTTCTTATAAATGATCTTTGGAAAAATTATAATATAATTATACGTCCTCAAGTGTGTATATTATTAAGATCTCCATCTTTCTTTCGATAGATCTCTCGAAATGAGGGATGGAATAACTTTGTAGAATTGTAATGTAAGATTCTGCTTGAAATCATGTTAAAGTTAACTTAATTAAACTATTATTCTCGTTAAATTTTTTCAAATTATGATTTAAGAAGCGTTTTAGATAGGTAGTCTCTCTATGATTCATAGAAACTCAACTACACTACTGACTGCTACTAACGATAGATAACACATTTTGAAATATTTTTATAAATGAGATATTTTTCAGAAAAAATGTACATGATTGTACTATTTATTTGTGTTACCAATGTGTGGTCTGTGTAGAATCTCGTTTGAAACTACAAGAATTTAACGGCCAATACACAGCATGCAAGAATTATAATTTTCTCTCGAAAAGATATATAATATTTTAAGATGCAAAAATAAAGTTGCCTTGATATATTATTAAATAATTTATATAATACATTTTATTTTAATAATCGAAGTTGTAACAGTTATATTTATATATATTCAAACAAAGATTTTTACAAATATTTCAGGAAAAGATTTAAAAATAAGTCTTTTCATTTAAATATGATATGAACTATTACTATTTTTAATCCTACACAACAGCGTTTCGACAATTATCATACTAACAAAAAAAGAATAAATATATACGTTACAACAATTTTTTAAAAAGATATATAAGAAAGATTTATTATTTTGTTTAAATCTCCGTATAAAATTTCATGAACCGCTGACATCTACTGTTTTCATCCGCACGTATAAAAATGTAATTTTAGTTTTAAAATTTATATCAAAACTATTACAAATTCGGTACATATGTGCGTTCGTTGCGTCGCTCCAAATTCGTAATTATCACAATTTAAAAAAATCGATTTTAATCGTATCGTAATTATTAGGTCTTTCGTACTCAAAACAAGCACATTTCTCGAAGTATGAAGAAAAAAGTAAGAGAAAATTTTTGATAAATCAGTTAAAATGAGGAAAGAAATTCGACTGTCAGAAGCTTCGTGCGATCGTATCGAAATTTTATCGGGCCTCTATGCGTTATGATTTATAATGTAATAAGACAAGATGTAATATTTCCATGAATTCACACTTGTTTACAGCAATAACCAATCTGTTATTAACCAATTGGTTAAAATTTTAAAATATAATATAGCTGCAGATTAGGATAAATTTTTTATTAATTATTTTACTCATATTAATCTGTTAATATTGCTGCTATTACATGTGATTACATTGCACTTTCGTGCTTATTCTTTGAACTAAACTCTTCATACTTTTCATCTTTTTCCTCTTTCTCCATCTAATTGTAGGTACATACATTTCACTTGATGCTCACACACTCGCGAGTATTATTTGTTCTTGTTTAACATTTGATAACAAGGATGAAATGATTCCAAGAGCGAGCATCAAGTGGAACGCAGCCATGTCATTTTAAGTGCAAAAAGAGAGTGCACATAGTGCAGCTACGAAGAATACATCTTTTGTTTGTTTACAATCGTGTGAATAGCGATTAAGCGATCAACAACGATTTCTTACATCATCCGCAGGATCCACCGGTACGTCGAGGGACAGCAAATGCCTGACCAGGTCGTCGTGACCACCCAACGCCGCCCAGTGTATCAACATTCGACCATTCTGCAAGAAAAGGAAATGATGATGGCTGCGTTCGGAAGCGTCGCTCGGATGCCTCTGATTCATCATCTGTCCTCGTTTAACATTTAATGTTAAAGAAGGACAGATGACGAGTCCGAGGCATCGGAGGCATCTGAGCGACGTTTCCGAATCTAGCCAATATTAGGCCTGTTCTTTTTGGCTGAACCTTTGCACCAGTTCTTTCCTCTTGGAAAGAAAAGGAAGAAAGATGGTGCAAAAGTTCAGCCAAAAAGAACAGGCTTATAACCTCAAAGCACGCTCGACACGCGAAAGAAACACGCGCGACGTTGCACGATACGTACGTTGTCCGTTTGTGTTTTCAGCCTCTCATTCTCATTCAGCAGAATCTTCACGGCTGCAGTTCTGCCGCGATATGCCAGATCGTACACCGTGGACTCCTGCTGCATTTTCGTGGCTCTTGCAAACGATAAATCGACGAGATCTTTCCTGTCCTGCTCTGAATGTTATGTTTTTAAACGCGCGCGCAGGAATTACTCCGCTATTTTGTCACCAATAGTGACTTGTCACGGCCGTCTTTTATCACGACACATTCGCGTCGCACATGATCTTACCGAAGAATTATCGTGAATTACCACGTTCTGTGTGCAATGTGCAGGAGCCATCAGCGCTGCCAATGATTTTTACTTTTCAGCGCTAGGTATGCGTTGTTTGGTTGTTTCTATCTTTATTCTCTGTTAAACATAACAAGGATAGAATAAGTGCGTTCCATTTCACGCATGATGCACATGGTGTCATTTTATAATTTGCTTTCCATTTTTACACAAGTGATACTGAATCTAAAGTATGTGAATATTTTATTACCCAGACAGCACACAATATTTATAAAATATTTACAAAATGTTTATAAATATTTATAAGGCTTATTTTAAATATTTTGTAAATATTTTTGTGGTCTTAGATTGCATAGATCATAAATATTTATTATAAACATTATGAAATATTTATTGTAAATCTTGTAAATGCCATGGAAATACTCAATAAGACATTATAATTCAAATAAAAAATACTTAACAAAATATTTATTTATATTTATCATAAATATGACATTAAATATTTAGTCTATCTTTTAATAATATTTCGAATAAAGCTTTATATAAAAAATATGTATAAAATATTTATATAGCATTTCAAAAAATGAATAATAATAAATATATTGTATATAATATATGACACCAAATATAACTACGTATCACGTCCATTTTCGAGATCCCCGTCTCGCCGATAAAATCGTATCGTCGAAAGTGAAAGGGTGTTAGTTAAGTATGTTGCCATACTCAACAGAGCGAATCTTTGGTTTATTTCAAGTAAAAAAGTCCATATAAACATGTGTCCTAAACGGCTTAGTTTCCGAAATACAGATGAATGTCCGCAAATGTTTGACGAAACGATAAATTGCGTTGAAGATATCTTCCTGCATAAATGTCTTGCTTCACGTGAGTTATCATTCGCACAACCGTAAACAAAGGAACAAAATCAAAATCAAGGTTACAAAATCAAAAATAGACTTCAGTTCTGATCTTTAAGCGTGTACGTCAATCTTTGAGAAGAAGGCTCGATTCTGAAAAAATTCTTAGAGTTCTATGAGAAGAAAATAAACAATTTTTGTCTCTTGCAGTTTTTTTGTAAAATTGATAGTATTTGAGAAAAAAATTATTGAAGACCAATATTCGGCAATTTTTAGTAATTAATATCTTGTTAACTATTGCGAAAATTACAAAATAGTAGAGGACTTTTCGACTCAGTTTAGTCCGCTCTACCTGCCCACGAGCGTTGTCAGGTGAGTTATGGGACACCCTGTATATATATACATATATATATCTAGCTAAAAGCAATTACGATGAACAACCGCATTAAATCGACAGTATTAGATTTCTGTAAGGAAGATGACTTTTTTGTACTTTTAAATGCTTGAATTAAGAAATTTGTAGGTACATATCGAACAGAGATTCAATGTTCGCCGGTAAATAGCAACTAACTGCAATAACATCACATCAATATTATAATTTTCCATTCAACAACATAAATGTAACAATACATATTGTACTAACAATTACATTGTCGAATAGGAAATAATTGATGCAATGTTATTGTTAATTGATGTTTACAAAGTTTTTTATTTCCAATTCCATCACCGTAAAAATATAAACAATACGAAAAATAAAAAAATTTGATTACGAACTAAACGTAAAGTAATAAGACTAATTTTAATAAATAAGAATTAAAATCCGACCGTGCAAATGTACAATATACATACGTTAAAAAGCGTCAATGATCGGTTAAAGTTAGATGTTATGAATACAGTATATATTCTTGATTTTAAAAATTTTAATTATTTCAGATGTGACTGTGTGCGAAACATTCGGACCTTGATCATAATCGATCTGAGATGCTAATAATATAAAAATGAATAATATAAATATTTATCAATAAATAAAAGAAGGTCAACGAGCCAATTAATTTAATAAATATTTATATACTAATTTTAATATTAAATTTTTAGGATAGACTATTCAAAAGGTTAATTAATTCTTGTTTTCGAAAACTATTATCATATATTAAAAATAAAGTTAGTCATGCTATTAGTATTCCAAAACATTATTTGATCAATCAATCTCGAGCTTCTTAAAACTTCCTTCAATGCCAAATAAATCCGTTGCTGTCTTTGCCTTGCTCGGTCGTAGCGATTCATTAACGCGATGATTAACTTCGTCTTCTTGGAACCAAGCAACGTGATCTGCCAGTTTTTTCATTTGTTTCTTATATAATTTCTGCATAGAACCGGCATGACCACTTACTTCGTTTGGAAGAACTTCGAGCGGCACGAATTTCTCCAGAGTATCGTTTGTGGTATGCATATAAAACTAGAAAATAATTAAAACATATATTACATAAAAAGATAAAATACACACATGCACACGATATACAGTCAATAAAAAAGAAATCAGAAGAAATAGGAATTAGATTTTCTCTTTTTCTGATTATTAATAAACGTAATGAACAATTGACCTGAAATTGACTTGTATCAATAATGATTTGGATCTTACCATATCCATCAGCTGTTTTTTCATGAAAGGTTTCATCATATTAAAAATAATATCTACTACTGGAGAAGTATTTGTGACATGGAACCCCTTGAGTCTAACAGGTAACCCTTCTTGTAGATAGTAAAAGAATTTCTTTAAGCTCATAGGACTTATACGAGCGACGTGTCCCAAAGAAATGTTTTTCGTGTCGATTATTAATATATGGCCATTGTAAGTGCCCTCCGTATAAAGCCATAAATCGATTATCATAAATAACAATTTCAGTGCATCACTGTAAACAAAATGCGATGGTTCGCTATCTATGAGTTTTCCATAAATGATTTTATGGCCTTCTCTAGTAGTTCCTTCCAAAATTTGAATTGCTCTGTCGATAATAAGATCGTTTATACTTTTTGCGCAAAATTTCTTTGTGGGAAATGCTACATTCTTTGTTACACATAAGAGATGCAATGAATGTAATGAATAATTAAAAAAGAAAAAAATCATTAATATACTTACACCGTCTTGGTTGCTTTTTTTAATTCTTTATTGTTAATAAGATCTCGATTGCAGAAGAACTCGGGTACGTGAGTCCTGACTGTGAAAAAAGTATCGATAGTAGTTTTCGTCGGCTCGAGTTGATAATAATTACTATACAAGAACAATGCTAATTCGCTGTTTGACATCTTAGGTAGATGAGGCTGCTTTTTGCACCATTCTCTCAACGTCTGTATATCTGACTCTTTCAATTCCGGATTCTTCTTTAGTTCTTCCTCGAACGATATTAATTTTATTGAAGCCATCCTTTACTGAATTTAAACTCCTACGGAAGTAAAACTAATAATTTTAACAAATCCAGCAATGTATAATTACATTATCGTAGTATATGTAAGCTAAATAACTTGTTTTACATGAAATATAGACAAAAAAAAGATAATTCCTAATAAATTATATTATAAATGTCATTAGGTCATTACATTATATAAGCATAGACTAAAATGCATTATTATTGATTTTCTAGTTTATTAATGATAGCAGATGAAATACATTTCAATGAGTTCCGTTTATCTTGTATATATTCTGCCTATATAAAAAGATGCTGATAGTCCGATATCTTGAAAAATATTAATTGAGATCTGCATTCACATATAATAATTAAGACTCGGTTTCATCAATGTAGAATTTAATCTCGGTTTAATTTACTCTTCATCTTCTTCTAATTCTAAAAATTAGAAAAAGAGAATCAATAATTAAACCGAGATTAAAGATAATTGTATATTGATGAGACCGAGGCTTGTTCTGCACCGATGAAGAAGTGGCAATGGAGTGTATTATGTAATAGCTGAGAAAACAGGTTTCAACAATACACGTGTAACATAAATCACTCTTTCGTGAATATGGAATATATACGCTAAAATTTTATTTAATTTGTAGGCACACTACACTGTTAAAAATTTCATGAAATTTAATATACTTTTAATTTATACAATTTGAACTTAATTTCATGACATTACATTAAATTCAATATATTTATAACTGAAAAGTGTATTTGTGTACATACATGTACATGAAATTTAATGTATTTTTCATGAAAATTTATGAAATTTAATGTACACATTCATTACATTTAAGTAACTACTGTAACTTAATTTTCAGTTAAATCATTCATTACTTTTAATTTCGTTCATAACCACGAGCTTTATTTACATGTAAATGGTCTCATCTAACAGTGTACATAGATTTTTCAATCGATAAAATAGAAATCAATGAAATAGATGTAAATATCCATTCTTGATTAAATATTATTTAACATCCAATACCTTTTGTCTTCTGAGGAAAACAATTCTTTACAATATTGTATACTTTATATCTTCTTATGATATTAAAATATGTTGCACAATATAATAGATTACTAATGTGATTGGTTATTAAAATAATGTAATAATGCTTACGATAATATGACATTTGAAATCTTCCCTTACGAAAAAGACCGATTGCCGAGGTATTACCGACTACTACATAGAAATATTACAGGGAACTGCTGGAAATATTACTGAAAATCACACAGACATATTATTGACAACTACACAGAAATACTACTGGTGTGTGTGATTTTTTCGCACTACTGCTGAAATGTATTACTCCCTAAATATTACTGCCAGTAGTATTTAAATATGAATTTTTGCAAGTTCAAAATAATCGCATTTGATGCATTATACTTCTCGTAAACTCTATATAGAAACTGATTGAAATAAAAATATATACAAACGACAAATAAAATATAATCTGCATTTTTTTAAATACTGCGAATTTTAAATATTGTAAGACATACAGGATGTATCTTAATTAGCGCTCAGCACTATTTCAATTTATATATTTCCATTAAAATTAAATTTCAATATTCTTTGAATAATATTAAAAAGTTTTGAGAAAAATCTTTTCTTAATAATTCAAAAAAATTTAAGTAATTACAATTTGTAATATACCTAAAGATGTTTGTACTGCACATTTTACATATTCTAGCACACACACACATTTCCTGCATAACAGAATTAATCATTTATCGTAATAAAACAATCAATTATAATCCGCGTGTTTTTATAATATAAAACTCATCTATTATAAATAATAGATGAGTAATATATAAACTATTCCGTGCTCCACTACACCGACAGTAATTATTACATGGGGTGCAATACATTCAATGATATCCACAGGTATATATAGCATTTATCTTGTAATCCACTGGCAGTAGTTTCTATACGGTAGTAATAACTACAAGGATAATCAGAGGTGTGTAATAACCACCGTGTAATCTGATGGCCATAATTATTACACAAGCAATAATAATTCTAGTAATAACCTCAGCGGTGTAATACCTGCCATGTGATGTATCCATCAGTAGTGATTACTACACGGACAGTAATACCCCCAGTAATAACTACACAATCGGCAGTCGGTCTTTTCCGTAAGGGTTATTTCACCTTTATTTCACACTGCTCAGACACGCTGCTCACAGTTAGTCTAAACCAGAACTAGGATTTAGTTGGATATTTCGGCCGATTATTTCAGCTTGGTTCCTGCTCCTCACTTCATCAACCCACGCGCAGCTTAAATGCCAATCGGCTCTGGTCTAAACAACTAGCCTTCAGATCTCACACTGGTTCTGTTAAAAAAAATTTAGAATTTCAGTCTCTTGCGGCCTTTAATTATAAATATTACGCAACAAAATTGTTCACATCAACAGAAAAATAAAAATAATAAACTGATATTGCAATATAATTGATACAAATTCAAATACTTAAAAGTCAAACAAATTAAAATATGTGATATATGAAACGACTGTTACAATTAAAATTAAATTATATAATCAAGTATGTATATGTTATAATAATTTAGTACCAATTAAGTTACACACATACAGTGACCGGCAAAAATAAAAAGCCATCTCCTCAGTTATCCTGTTTCGTTTTATAAAATAATAAAAATATTAAAACAATGCTGCTTTTATTGATGAAATAGGAAGCATTTATAATTTATTTCGAGGTTTTATCTAAAAAGTCATATAAATTATTCTTTATCTTTCAAGTATATCTACAGGGTGACCCATTTTAATCGACGGATCCAAATATTTCCGTTCCCTTGCATTTTACAAGAAAATGTTTCAGACAAAAGTTGTATGGTTTCAAGGGGGCCATAAAATGGTACCATTAATTTGACCTTGAATAGTCGCTTAAAGGTCACATAAAGGTCACCTTTAATTTCTTAAATTAAACCCACTATTTTTCATTACATATTATTGTAGCTTACCTCGAGAGCTTTCCAAAACACTATAATAAAATATTTTTTCATTAAGTATTTTTCGAGTTATAAGACTCGAAAGTTACACTACAATCGGCATTAGCATTACGCAAGTTGTCCGACTGACGGCTAAAACCTTTTGAATGTTGCTCAGGATTATATTCTGGATGATATTTGTCAAGATCAAGGCCATTGCAGGCTGTACCTCTTATTTTCATTTTTGCACTAAAAATTCATTTTTATGTAAAAATGAAAATAAGAGGTATAATCACCAATGGCCTTGATCTTGACAAATGTTATCTAGGTTATTCGCAAATTTACACATCCGGTTCGCACGTAAACGACCTTTTATCAGAGTTATTAATAAGAAAAAACGTTTGCAATTTGCTCGAAAGTACGCAAATATATCATTAGACTTCTGAAAAAAAGTTCTATGGACAGATGAAAGTAAATTCGAGTTTTGGGCAAAAGAAGCGAATTAGAGTCCGAAGAAAACATGGAGAAGAGCTTTAAGATCGACATATTCAGAAAACTGTAAAACATGGTGGAGGAAATATCATGGTCTGGGGATGTTTCTCATGGGTAGGAGTAAGAAATCTCGTCAAAATTTATGAGATTATGACGGCAGATGTTTATATTGACGTAATTAATGAAAATTTGGAAGAGTCTTTGCTGAAGATCGGATTAGAAAATAATTTTATTTTTCAACAAAATAATGACTCAAAATACACAGAAAGAAAAGTCAAGCTTTTTTTCGTTTCTGTCGTATCAAATAACTCGAATGGCCTCCGCAGTCTCCAGATTTAAACCCTATTGAAAATCTGTGAGCAATTCTGGATAATAGGGTTGATAAATGCGGAATAACTAACAAGAACTCCTATTTTGAAGCATTACAACTGGCATAGGAGAATCTGGATTCACAACATTTGAGAAATTTAATTGAAAGTATACCAAAGAGACTTCAAAAAGTTATTGAGGCTAAAGGAAATCATATTAATTATTAATTAGAATTATATTGCTGTTTTCTAAAATTAAAATACTATATTACGTTAACTGGCTTTTTTATTTTGTCACACTTAAATATGTAATCTTTTAGAAATCAACATAGCATTATACATTAAATAAAAAAAATTGACTTTTTTTTTTAATTAAAAATGTTTAATTAATTGAATACATTTTCAATTTTAGTACAAAAAAATCTATAATATAAATATTTTTTTATACTGTGTATGAAGCAAAGTAGTTTTATAAATAAGGTGGCTTTTTATTTTTGCCTATCACTGTACCATATATATATCTTAATTTGTCACAATGATGTGAGTCAAACGTTGAGAGAAAAACGTAAAATTAATTAAGTGATACGCAGTAAGCAAAAGTAAGCCATAATACGGTAAATCGGAGAGAACATATATCTTCGACGATGTTAGACGACGTTATAATAAAAAAGAAACAAGAAAATAAAGAAAAAATATAAATGGAAGGGGACAGAGGACAATATGTTAGGAAGGGGAAGAGATTGTATGTTAAGATATGATTCTAGCAGAGAATTTGTATCATTTTGTTTGTTTATCCCATGTTTTTGTCTTTTAATGTGAACCATCTCCGATATTAGTCTCTTATTATAAGAAGCTTCTATCTAAAATTTCAACATTATCTCAGTCAAAATTATGATTCTGGTCAATGCGGTGATTAGTAATCACCGTTGGAGATTTTGACTTCTTATTAATATCGGAGATGGTTCGTGTAATCTTGTCTTTAATTGTTTTTTTGTCTGACCTAATTAATATCGTAATCATCACAAAAGATCTTATTGCTTATAAATAAGACGTAAAATGACACAATAACTTACAAAATGCGTTTTTAAAGTTTTATTAAGGAATAAGAATGATGAATATGTATATGAAGTAATACATAATAATTACAATCTTCCTACATATATTATAAGTGTTATGACATGAGGTACATATTTCATGTAATATATTCATTGCATTTAGTGCACTGAATTCAATCTACGCACTTTGTATGCTTTGGGCATAAATCCCATCCGCTGAAAATGCCGTATATCCCAAACGGTGGGATATACAAGAGAGAGACAGCAAATTAAACAAAGAATACGAAAGCAAAGCACTTGTATTTTGCTATAAAACATGCTTTACTATTCCTCTACACGTATAATGTATCATGAAATAACCACTAGGTCTTTTACACGCTCTACAGTAATTATTTTATGTAGATTATAATTTATGATGGCGTAACTTATTACAGTGACAAGTCGATTCAACTCATAATAATTTCATTAATATTAACAGTTAGAAGTTGAAATCATAACACAATATTAATATAACATAAAGGCATGTGACAGAGTAGTTGCGGGAAAATTATCCCCACTCCTTCTATTTTTTCTGACTTCTGCGGCGTGTCTATAAATCCCAGCGCGGCGTGTTTGCCGGAGTTACCCTAAATACTGTCGAAATTATTGAAAGTTAAACTTCTTGGAGCAAGATCATCCCTCTGTTGGAGATCTGTTAAAAAACCGGAGAAAAATCGATGTACGAATTTAAAAATAGGCCATCAAAATTTCGAGAAGTGAACCGACGACTTTTTCCGAAATTTTCCATCTGTTGAAAATTTGGTAAAAAAAAAGAATGATCCACTGAAAACCGAAGAGGTGCTAACTAGTTTTGTGTTACATTTGCTACATTTTAGGTCATTATTAGTAAAATTTTTAAAAATTCCACGCTGTTGGATCAAAGTACAGTCGTGAGTTCAATGCTAATCTTAATCATCGATCGAAGTAAAGTCGTCGTTTCTTATGGATTGAAATTTTAAGTGAAGACTACAACGACAAGGAAAATGGACAGTACAAATGAACTAAGGTACAAATAAAAAGTACAAACTCTAAAGTTAGTGAAGACATTTTTTTTAATTCGGTTAGACAGCATGATGCATATAAATGAAAATAAAACATTACATAAACTGCAAACTATAAATATTAAAAGAGTTTGCATAAGAATAGCATAAACAAATGCACGATATAATAATTATATAAGACATTCCAAAATACGAAGTACAAATCAATAATATCAATAGAGATTACATAATAGTAGCGTAATTAAATTAGATAAAGTTATAAGTATTTATTAATCTATATCGAGTTTTTTAAAATTACCCTCTATACCAAACAAATCATTTGCTGTTTTACTCTTGCCGATTCTTAATGCTTCGTCAACGCGTCTGGTTGATTCATCTAGCAGAAACCACTCGCGGTAGTCTTCCAATGTTTTCACTTGAATTTCAGCTAGTTTGTGCACAGAACCTGCTTTTCCACCTATTTCGTTTGGCAACGCATCTACTGAGATATATTCAGAAATGCTCTCTAATGATACGTGAAAATGTATCTAAAAAAGTTAAATCAATTTAGAAAATCTTGTCTAAATAGAATGGTATAACATTGAGTATAATTTTCCCATTTAAAATGATGATGTTACGGATAACTAGACGCAAAAATTTCCATGTTTATCGATGATGATAAAAAATTATATTTTGAAATGATAAGACATGATTTATTTAAATCTATAAAAGAGTACGATTACATATAGTTATTACAATTACATTAGAATTATTTGATCGCGCTTATATCGCGTTTGTTGCAAATGATTGTATTTCTTAAAAACACGGTTGTTGCTAAGTACAATTGAACTTAATTAATTGATTTGTAATACTTACTATCTTTATCAACTCGTTTTTCAAGAAAGGTTTCGCCATGTTCATGAATAATTCCATAGCAGGTGTCGCGTTTAAAACATGGATTGCCTTTAAACGTATCGGCATTGCCTCTTGAATGTAGTACAGATGTTTCTTTACTGTCAATGGATTTACTCGCGTAACATGACCGAAAGATAATTTGCTAACGTCAAAAATGAAAATGTAACCATTATTTGTACCCTCCATCAGAAAATGTATGTCGGATGTCATTACGCCATATTTGAAGCAGTTATTGTAGTCATAGAAAGAAAGATCGCTGTCCAGCAATGTTGCAAATATCATCTTATAGCCATCCTTTGTTAATCCATTCAGAGAAAAAGCAGCCCTTTTTAAATCAAATTAATTTTAAATCAAGTTCATGTAATAAGTATGTATGAAAATATTAATAAAAATATTCTAGGTACTTTCAAAAATGTATCTGTACATCTTATAGGATTTATTTTATTTGCATATATATTATATATATATATATGAATCTTAAATTATGTATTAATGTGATTAAAATTTTAAATATTATAAATTGGCCATTTTATATACACGAACAAATTATATTACTGCTATTCGCTCATTAATATTCATAAAATTTACGCGAATTTGAAGATTTGTCGTAATCCTTTTTCCTGAAAAGGATCTCGATTGCAAAAAATATCTGACATATGTGTCCTGGTTGTATAATAATTCTCGATTGTGTTTTTCGTTGGTTCCATTTGATAGTAATTGCTGTGAAGAAACAAAGCGAGAAAGTTGTCCTCAATTTTTGGCAAGTGCGGTTGTTTCTCGCACCACTCTCTCAGTGATTGTATATCGGATAGTTTCAATTGAGGATTCTTCTTCATTTCTTCTTCTAATGTGACTCCTTTTATTATAGACATTGAAACTAAAATTTAATATGTACGATTATCTTCTTTAGAACACTTTCTATCCTTCACGATGTGTTCTTTCCGAGAGTTTTTATTGAGATATTTTTTAAATTAATAAGGATATACCGAACAATCCAAAGACTTGGCAAGAACTAATATGGTGAAATCAATCACCATTCACTCTAGTAATAATTTACATTGATTATAAATTCTAATAGAATCAATGCTTCGAACGGTCTTATTGTTAGCTGGATTTTAAGTGCTTATTTAATTCTGTATGAATTTATATACTATGTCCTAGACAGCACACAACATTTATATTTTAATTTATAATTTAATCCAAGTAAAAAATACTTATTGGAAATATTTATTTATATTTATCATAAATATTACATAAAATATTTAGTCTATATTTTAATACTTCAAATAAAGATTTATGTAAAATATATATGCAATATTTTATACAACATTTAAAAAAATGAATATTAATAAATATTTATCATACATACTCTGTGCTGTCTGGGGTATGTAATCCTTTAAACAGTGCGCCGAAATGACTTTTCGGTCTTGAAACGCAAACTTTACTAAACTACCGCAATAATTATATCACGAGTTACATTGATTAGCAATTTAACAATTTGATACTTTTACGTAGTATATAAATTCACACAGAATTACATAAACACTTAAGATTCATAAACGCTAAGATTGTTAAAGGCACTGATTCTATTGATTGTGTTCTCAAATGTTCTCACGGTGGAATAAGATTCAATATTTAATATTATAAACTCTAATTAGAGTGACTTGCAGAAAAGTTTACGTCCCAACAAACACAACTATAGAAAGATAATTGTCACTTAATTTCCTATTCAACAATGTAACTATTACGCAATATACATAGGTCGTCTGAAAAGTTTTGAGCCTCAACATGAAGATGGCATTACTCGTCAAAACAATTTTGGTACTATAATCGTACATATTTTGAAAGATACCCGCGAAAATTGTAGCTACTTCCGGCGCTTAGTTGTTGTTTGACAGTCATTTGTGCCAGTCAATGTCAATGTTTTTGTAAAAATGGAAAAAATCGAATATCAGCAGTCGCCATGATAAAAATTCATGAATTGCGGTTCGAATTAATTGACCATCCATCGTATTCATCAGATCTGGCCCCAGCGACTTTTTTCTGTTTCCTAGGCTCAAAGTTTGGCTCGGAGGACAGAAATTTTCATCGAACGAGGTCATCGCATCCGTAGATGCCTATTTTGCAAAGCAAGACGCTCAGTATTATTTGAATGGATTAAAGGGGTGGGAGCATCACTCGAAAAAATGTATCGATTTAAAAGGAGACTATGTGGAAAAATAAAATTGAATTTGATCGAAAAATTACTTGTTTCTATGTTAGGCTCAAAACTTTTCAAACGACCCTCGTATATACATACACGACATTGAGTGTGTTCAGCAGAAAGAAGATCGTCAGTAGATTCCTTAATATGACTGGTTCCTATATGTTACAATGTTAGATCCAGCGAAGAACTGAGCATTCACTGATCATTTGACTTTGATGAACGCAGTCATTATAGTTAAACTGTTGGGTGGGGAAATATTAATAGTTGTTTTGCTAATTGGTATTTGCTGAAGTGTAACTTCTACGAACATTAA
The DNA here is from genome assembly GCF_001594055.1 of Mycetomoellerius zeteki. Taxonomy (NCBI): domain Eukaryota; kingdom Metazoa; phylum Arthropoda; class Insecta; order Hymenoptera; family Formicidae; genus Mycetomoellerius; species Mycetomoellerius zeteki. The sequence continues at coordinate 735,132 of NW_017256836.1, read as the reverse complement.
ATTCATGTTACACTACGTCTTGGATGTAAGATTCGTAATAATGTTCTTTCAAATAAAAAACTTTTTACTATTGATCTAGTACAATATTCACTTTTAAGATTTGCAATAATGTTCTTTCAAATAAAAAACTATTGATCTAATACAATATTCATTTTTAAATGCGACTGGTTTCGCAGAACTCGATAGACTGCTCGCTTAGTCCAAGAGTTCTCTATTTAAAGGCTTTAGAGAAACTTCTAGAAAATTCGAGTTACTGAGTTGTTTTTATAGAAAGTCTTATTTCTATTCTTATCCTAAGAGGCCTTTGTCCATAGATAAATGGACAAGGATTACAAAAAGTGGAGCATAAAAAAGTCATATTTCTAACGCTTTTTTATCCTAAGATTAAATTCTAAGGTTGATATATGGATAATAGTCACACCTCCCTCCTTATATAAAAATTGGATGTATATTCAAATTTTATTTCTAACCAAACGTCTTACAAGGGAACGATCAGAACTGTCCCTCACCGATTTTGATGCGCTTTGGATATGTTGTAGAGCATCAAAAAATATTCGACCTATATTTTTTTATAGCGGCTTATCTCGAGGTTTAGGGGATGAAACACCCCCTTGAAGAAAATGGATTTTTTCGTTTTCAGCAAATATCTTCGAAACTATGCCGCGTATAAAAAAATGGTTTATACAATAGTTTTACAATATTTTATGCTGTATATAATAGTGTATTCATTTTTTTTTAAATCAAATTTTTCAATTAACTCCCACCCCGATTTATCAGGGTTGCAAAATTAAAAAAATTTTTAAGAACAAAAACGAGATAACATGCGTGGCGTTTGTACAGGGTGTTTCCAAATTAAATGGCAAAACTTCGGGAGCGTGTAGAGGAGTAAAAAACTAAGAAAAAAAGTCCTATAGACATATGCTCCTTTTTGCTTTGTTTCGCAGGAAATCACGAAAAAAGAA
>NW_017256836.1:727753-733430 GCF_001594055.1 Mycetomoellerius zeteki | reverse complement strand
TTCCCTGCCTGCAAATCTCTTCGTAACGCTGCTTGAAATCGGTTGTTTTCTTGTCGAATTGAAAATGATCCAGTCTCTCGCAATCTATTAAATGTCAACATAAACACTCTTCGGTTTGGCACTCTTCTGTTTGGAAATCGTCGTGCATATTCTCGCACCGCCTTTAAAGCATTACCGTTGCAGAAACCGTATACAAAAACCATATCAGCATATTCACTATTAGAATACGTACGCGGCATATTGCAAAAGACAAAATTCATCTACTGTTAAAGGCTTTCAAAGAGCGACTGACAAATTCATAACAGAAAGTGGAAAATGTAATCAAATATGTCGGTGCTAGATATGGCAAGAAATGTAAACATTTTTTTTCGATTTCTCTGAAACGGAGCAAAAACGAGCATATGTCTATAGGACTTTTTTTCTTAGTTTTTTACTCCTCTACACGCTCCCGAAGTTTTGCGATTTAATTTGGAAACACCCTGTATATAACACGACTATCATCTTGATTTCTGAAATATTGAATCGTGGAACCATAACATTATTATATTGTACATGAATGGATTCGGCATCCAATGCTCTTTAATTTTTGTTCTCAAAATTTTTTTTAATTTTGCAACCCTACGCACACATACTGACTGCATTCGATGTTTGAATGTTTAGCGTAAAATGAGATTTAATGTTTAGTAGAATAATTAGCAGAAAACACTTTACGTAACACGATCGACTGTTTATTAGTGGATGAAATATATCCTGTTTTTATGTATTTTGTTTTGCGTAAGATCCATCTCAATAAAAATATGTAAGAAAGTTTTCCGCTCGGTTTTTCGTCTCTACCGCATTTTTTGCGGTACAGGCAAAATCCTGTATACTATCTGAAGTACGCAATAGACTTAAATGAATTACAGTATTAAAATCTCAATCTTGAGAATTCACAAGAGAATTCGCAATATATTATAGAAAAAATAAATCGAATTATCTTCCAAATTTTATATTTATTTTAAAATCTTATTAAATTGTTTATAATTTATTTGACGATTTAACAATATTGATACAAAGGAAGATCAGGTAAGGAAATGTATATTCAAAGTAAAGAACAAAAAATATTTGATTTTTGTGAAAAATTTATTGACCTTACATTCAGTATTCGAGGTAGGCAAACACTATTTGGTGCACGTAAACAAATTGCGGACAATTACAACATATGAATTCAAAAGATTATCATTAAAGGTAAAACAGTTTTATGAAGTTTACCAGTTATAATATTAGCAAACTCTTCGATAGAATTTAGTATTTATCTTTCTTATAGTTATTTAGTTTTTATTTTTATTAAATTAATAACATAGCAAATAAAATGGAATGAAATTAAAAATCTTAACTGTACTATGAACTTGAACATCACATTTGCATCATGTATCTTAATATTTGTATTTGAAATTCATTTTTATTAAATATCGTACTTTCACCTGAGCGACATCGTACACGATGTATTCATTGTATAATAATGCCGAAGTACCATTAAGTTTAGCAGGTACTCCCTTTCCATAAGGTACTTCAACACCATCCTTGGTCTTGTAGACAGTTTGCGGATCAGGTTGCGTCTGGCCATGACCCATCGTCGAATGTTTTCCTTTCGGTAGCTTCTCAATGTAGTCCGCTTTATATCTCTCGTACATATTACCCAAAGCAACTTCGCAAAGCAGTAACAAACCAGTTGGATTCTGGCTGTGTGTACAACAATAATTTGCAGACTTCGACACCATATCGGCGAAATATATACCCTTGCCAAACATGTAACCGGTAATGGGCGCTTCCGGCGGTGCGATACGCAAACCTTGAGACAGTATTCCTGCGTAATTCGTAGTTCTGGATCCGTGCCAGAGCAACTTTCTGTTGGGCAATTTCTTGAAAGGCTTGAACCTCTGTTCTTCTCCCTGTCTCTTAATAATAAACACTTCCTTGATTTCGAGTTCATACTGCGTATGAGTAGCCGCATGAGTATTCTTGACATACTTCTCGATCATCTTAAACTCTTCGCTTGTCTTATCCATCACTTCGATGTCAGTCTTCAACTGCTTATAATGATTGTCGAGTGGATTCTCCTTTTCGTTAGTCTTATCACATAAAAGATTGTACGCGACCTCCATCTCAAGCAGTGCATCTAGCATATCGCACTTGGTCTTGATTTCTTCCAATGATCCAAGAATTTTTGGTCCGGAAACTCCAAAATTGTGTGGTATCAGTGTATAGAATCTATTGGAAGCATCGACCAACGTAGTACGATCCACGTCATCAGTCGTTATCTTTAACACTTCTTGCAACTCCGTTAAAACGGCATAAGCTTTCTCAATTTGTTTCTTAGACAATTTTCCAAGCGGCATCTTATCCAAATCTATCTCGAACTCCAGCATAACTTTTTTCATCTCAGCTACGTCAAAAATAAGACGTATCAGATCCTGAATTGGTTTCTGCAAGTTACTCTTAATATCTGAATCTAAGGAAACAACCTCCTGATCCCCATGATCTATATCGATCGGATACATCAAATTCGGTACTTTGACAAAATGTTCTCTATTCTTCCACTGATTACCTGTCTTCTCTTCATACAACGATTCAAACTGTTCTATACACTCTTCCAAAGATATTCCGTCCAACTTGTTACCACCAATTGTAGTGCCAATCCGGCCCCAACTTCTAAATAAATGATATCTCTCATGTTTGTCATGTTTCAAAATTTGCATCTTGTAATAACTATTTTTCTTTGACTGTATGTTCGTTAGACCTAACGTCACAGTGTATTTATCTTTGCCTTTTTGATAAATATGCGCAACATCTTCTAAACCGCTATCGGGATCGACAGCTCCACCGCCTTTCACCTTTACCTTCATTTTACCAGAACCCGACTTTTCAAATTTGCTCTTACTCTTAGAAGCAGATTTTGCAATAACGTTAGAAAGTCTAGCATTAATATCGCCACCCCAGCTAGAAATAGTTTTCTTTTTTAACAGCATGATGGGAGAATCTGTGTACTCTTTTGCTTCTTCTATAAAATCTTCCGTTATTACTTGAATGTCGTGTGATTTAACATCTTCCATTCTTTTATTCATCTTATCTACTTCATTTTGATTCGAAATTACAGCAGCCAAATCTTGATGGATTTTTGTTGTAACAGTACCACCCAACAATAAAATTTCCCTTTTCAATTCCTCTTTATCTTTCTGTGTACGACCTAATATAACAAACTGCATGTTCTTTAAAGGACGTGGTTTTCCTTGTATTTTCGGTCCATCTGCTTCATCTTCCTCTTTTTTAATAGCACCCGACGAAGATGGCATTGTTATTTTAAATATTCGTTTTCTTATCTTAGATTTGTATGACCTAAAAACGAATTATGATTATTAATAATTCATCTTCATATCACAATTATTAATATTGAAATAAAGAAGTGCATAGAATAAATTTATTTAAGTTTCGTATTGTCTGATGAGAGAACGTACTTAATTGGAAATGTTTCCATATCAATTGGTATTTTACATAGTTTCCTTTTTGGATCTTGTGTAACATACTCGCATTTACTCCATTCTGTTGCATTGCCAGTGCATTTATAACCCAAACCAGAATTGTATATGAGCTGTCCATTACATTTGAAACAGGGTTGTAGAGCTCCAAAATATAGTATATCAGTTAAGAGACTTATGATCTATAAATAAAATCCAATTAGTGGCATAATAAACCGCTAATGATATAACTTGCTTAAAAGTCATATAATAGATTTAAAATTAAAAAAATATTTATTAAGTGTATAAAATTAAAATATATATTATAAAGCACTTACATTTGATGTACCACTTGGAATCCCTTGACCATTTTCTTCTAAGAACTCAATCATTTCTTTCTTTCCAAGATGTGATATTTTATCTTTTATAGCATATAGTTCATCATTTTGTTTTTTTATCAACTTTGTTTCCTCTGTATCTTCTGGTTCATCCTTAACCTTTTTAGGAGGTGGTGGGATATCGCCTTGATTCATTTTAGGCAATGAAGTCTTGAGATTTGCCTGATCTTCTTTTGAGAGTTGTTTGGCACCTGGAAGCTCATCTCCTCTCCCATAATATCCCATATCTACTCTTAGTTTCACGAAACATTCCACATGAAGCCATCTGTCCAAACCACCAAACTTCCTAGCCTCTTCGCTTTCATAATCTTTCTTTGCTATTCTTGTCTCGCCTTTTATTATCTTTTCTTGGCATCCTATACAAGTAGCTCTGTTAGACTTAGCATATTCTACTCTAAAATCTTCAGAAGCACCACCTTTTGTTCTTTTCCTCCCTTTTGATGCAGGAGGTGCTTTACGACATTCCTCTACAAGTAAAAATATAACAAATAGCTAAGATGATCAAACAAATTAATTAAAATTATGAGTTAATTATTTTGCTTGGGTTATACACCAACCAATTTTCTTTCGAATTCCATCTTGATCTTCATTGCGAATCTGATCGAAACAAGCTATATCATTGGTGGAAGTTGGTCTTTGTTTTAAAAAGAAGCATTTGAAGTGATACCATCTAGGTATTTTTCCATCATGAACAGGGCTCTAAAAGTATTATTTTTATACAAGATATTTTAGACACATTGTCTTAGAAGTACAGCTTAAGTCAGAGAATTTCTTATAATATAAAGATGATTAACCATATTTATTTGTTGTCTAAAATAAATACAAAGCAATAAAGAATGCATCAATGTTACATTGTAAGGAAAGAAATACATTTTTTTAATTTTTTTCAAGTAACATAGAAAAAAACATGTTTATGTATTTGATAACCTGAGCCAAGTAAAGAAACATTGCAGAGAGAAAGCAATTGTATATAAATAATTGAATAATTCAATAAGAATTGTGATAGCGATAGCATCACATATGTGACGCAATTATCCAAAATGACAACATCAGGTGCTTTATTTATCATTACTCAAGATCGATAGTTCAATGACAATGCACGCATTCGCATCTTTACGAAATGTAGCTCGCCATTAATTGCTGAGCATAATGAGACAATATATTCGCGCGGTTCCTTTGTCGTAAAATTCGAAACATACCTGAACAACGGCAGCGAGTCTCAGACTCATCTTCATGATTGATTGCTTGCATAATTGACACTTCGAGCGATCGCTTTTCGCGTACTCTACCATATACGGCAAATCGTCGTCCATCTCGCCGAATATCTGTTAATATCTGTCACCTCGAACGGTTGCGAAAATGGCGAAAACAGAACAGCGGGAAATTGCAGGAAACGATGCCTTTACGCGCATTTACGAGACAATAATGCCGGTTGACATGTGGCGCTGACACCGGTCACGTTCGGCATTTAGGCAACGGTAGATTTCGAACATATAGCGCCTTGACACTTTCGGGATCCGACGTTACTCGATGTTTCTGGTCGATTCCGTTAGCTATGCCGTATCTACATTTTCATGCACTATGGCCGGTATTCATAGTCGGTTCTTATTTCAAGACCGTCTTAGGCCGGAATCAGACTACGTATTGAAGGTAGAAATTGAAGATTGAAGATTAAAATTTGACCAGTGAGGACAAAAGAATTTTAGCTCTTATTGTTTTGATTGGTCAAATTTCAATCTTTCAATCTTCAATCTCAATCTTCAATGCCTAATCTGATTCCGGCCT